>NC_072782.1:33077817-33125317 GCF_022539595.1 Amphiprion ocellaris | reverse complement strand
ATTCTGGACACATTTAGAACTTCTGGACACATTTAAAACCATTCTGACCGTGTTTAGAACCATTCTGGACGCATTTAGAACCATTTTGGATGCGTTTAGAACCATTCTGGACACATTTAGAACCATTCTGGACACATTTAGAACCATTCCGGATGCATTTAGAACCATTCTGACCGTGCTTAGAACGATTCTGAACACATTTAGAACCATTCTGGCCACCTTTAGAACCATTCTGGACGCATTTAGAACCATTCTGGACGCATTTAGAACCATTCTGGACGCATTTAGAACCATTCTGGCCGCATTTCGAACCATTCTGGACCGTGTTTAGAACCATTCTGGACACGTTTAGAACCATTCTGGCCGCCTTTAGAACCATTCTGGACACGTTTAGCACCATTCTGGACACATTTAGAACCATTCTGGACGCATTTAGAACCATTCTGGACGCATTTAGAACCATTCTGGACACGTTTAGAACCATTCTGGACACATTTAGAACCATTCTGGACACCTTTAGAACCATTCTGGACGCGTTTAGAACCATTCTGACCGCGTTTAGAACCATTCTGCCCGCGTTTAGAACCATTCTGACCGCATTTAGAACCATTCTGGATGCGTTTAGAACCATTCTGACCGCATTTAGAACCATTCTGGACGCATTTAGAACCATTCTGGACACATTTAGAACCATTCTGGACGCATTTAGAACCATTCTGGACGCATTTAGAACCATTCTGGACACGTTTAGAACCATTCTGGACACATTTAGAACCATTCTGGACACCTTTAGAACCATTCTGGACGCGTTTAGAACCATTCTGGACACATTTAGAACCATTCTGGACGCGTTTAGAACCATTCTGGACACATTTAGAACCATTCTGGACACCTTTAGAACCATTCTGGACACATTTAGAACCATTCTGGACGCGTTTAGAACCATTCTGGACGCATTTAGAACCATTCTGGACACGTTTAGAACCATTCTGGACACATTTAGAACCATTCTGGACACCTTTAGAACCATTCTGGACACGTTTAGAACCATTCTGGACACATTTAGAACCATTCTGGACGCGTTTAGAACCATTCTGACCGCGTTTAGAACCATTCTGCCCGCGTTTAGAACCATTCTGACCGCATTTAGAACCATTCTGGATGCGTTTAGAACCATTCTGACCGCATTTAGAACCATTCTGGACGCATTTAGAACCATTCTGGACATGTTTAGAACCATTCTGGACACGTTTAGAACCATTCTGGATGCGTTTAGAACCATTCTGGACACGTTTAGAACCATTCTGGATGCGTTTAGAACCATTCTGGACACGTTTAGAACCATTCTGGATGCGTTTAGAACCATTCTGGATGTGTTTCTGGAAGTTCTACACACATTTTCAGTCATGCTGATGTTTGGAGTCATTTTTAAACTGGTCCTGATTAGTTTCAGACTCTAGTTTTGAAGTTTTGGACACATTTTGAGTCATTTTAGACACAGTGAGTGATTGACGCAAATCTTTACTCATTTTGGACAAATTTTCAATAGTTTTGTACTAATCTGAACCAGTTTTGGACTCATTTTACCCATTTTTTGAGTTAATTTTAACCAGTTGTGGAATAATTTTTTTTCCAATTTTGGACTCATTTTAACCAGTTTTTGACTAACTTTAACCAATTTTTGACTAATTTGAACCAGTCGTGGACATGTTTTGACGCATTTGGACAAACGAGTCACTTTACCTCAGTATTTTGAGGTTTTCTTCTCTGTTTTACGACATAATGTTGTGCTCAGCCTCCTGACAGGTGAATAACGGATAATAACGGCTGCTCCAGCTGTGAACGGGTCAGAATGCTGCTGCTCTATTTCCAGGCAGATTGATTTATTCCACATTATTAATGAACTTTGCAGCAGCTCCACTTGTCAGCTGCAGGTCAATAAGAGAGAAACCTGCTGTTAGCGGATCCTCCTCCCCGATCCGATACGTCAGGACACAACATCTGCACATCCCATAAATGTTTCATCAGAGAGGAGCTCCTGAATAAACCAGCAGAGACGATCGATGGAGCTTCACATCGACACTTCAGGAGGCCCACGATGCAACACCTCCTCCGTTTAGACGGCCCTGTTGTTTTCTGTGTACATGTTGTTGTTTTCTGTGTACATGTTGTTGTTTTCTGTGTACATGTTGTTGTTTTCTGTGTACATGTTGTTTTCTGTGTACATGTTGTTGTTTTCTGTGTATACGTTTTCTGTGTACATGTTGTTTTCTGTGTACATGTTTTCTGTGTACATGTTGTTGTTTTCTGTGTACACGTTTTCTGTGTACATGTTGTTTTCTGTGTACATGTTTTCTGTGTACATGTTGTTTTCTATGTACATGTTGTTTTCTGAGTACATGTTGTTGTTTCCTGTGTACATGTTGTTGTTTTCTGTGTACATGTTGTTTTCTGTGTACATGTTGTTGTTTTCTATGTACATGTTTTCTGTGTACATGTTGTTGTTTTCTATGTACATGTTGTTGTTTTCTGTGTACATGTTGTTGTTTTCTATGTACATGTTTTCTGTGTACATGTTGTTGTTTTCTGTGTACATGTTGTTTTCTGTGTACATGTTGTTTTCTGTGTACATGTGTTCTGTGTACGTTGTTGTTTTCTATGTACATGTTGTTTTCTGTGTACATTTGTTGTTTTCTACATCCGTGTTGTTTTCTAGATTCATGTTGTTGTTTTTTACTTCACTGTTGTTGTTTTCTCCCTCGTTGTTTTCTACATCCATGTTGTTGTTTTCTACATTTATGTTGTTGTTTTCTATCTGATTATTGTTGTTTTTTACATCCATGTTGTTGTTTTCTATCTGATTGTTGTTGTTTTCTACATCTGTGTTGTTGTTTTCTACCTCGTTTGTCTGCTTTTGGTCATTTTGTGTCTTGTTTGTGTTATTTTGTGTGTCATTTGAGTTGTTTTATCGATTGTTTTTTGTCTTGTTATTGTTTTGTTACGGTTTTTTGTAATTATTTCTAGTGTTATACTAGTTTGTTGTTTTGTTTTTGTCATTTTGTCGCTAGTTTGCGCCATGTTGTCTCATTTAAGTAATTTTATGTTTTTGTTGTTTTCTGTCCAATTCTTCTTGTTTTCTACGTTGTTTGTGTTGTTTTGTGTCTCATTTGTTGTCATCTGTGTCTCGTTGTTGCTGTTTTGTGACTCGTTAGTGTCGTTTTGTGTCTCGTTTGTGTCGTTTTGTGTCTCGTTTGTGTCATGTTGTGACTTGTTTGTGTCATGTTTTGTGATTTTGTGACTCGTTAGTGTCGTTTTGTGACTCGTTTGTGTCGTTTTGTAACTCGGTTGTGTCGTGTTGTGTAATTTTGTGACTCGTTTGTGTCGTTTTATGACTCTGTGTCATTTTGTGTCTCGTTTGTGTCATTTTGTGTCTCGTTTGTGTTGTTTTGTGTCTCGTTTGTGACATTTTGTGTCTCATTTGTGTCGTTTTGTGTCTCGTTTGTGTCATTTTGTGTGTCGTTTGTGACTTGTTTGTGTCGTGTTGTGTCATTTTGTGTCTCGTTTGTGTCATTTTGTGTGTCGTTTGTGTCGTTTTGTGTCTCATTTGTGATGTTTTGTGTCTCGTTTGTGTCGTTTTGTCTCGTTTGTGACTCGTTTGTGTTTTGTGACTCGTTTGTGTCGTGTTGTGTGATTTTGTGACTGTGTCATTTTGTGACTCGTTTGTGTCATGTTGTGTCGTTTTGTGTCTCGTTAGTGTCATTTTGTGTCTCGTTTGTGTCGTTTTGTGCCTCGTTTGTGTCGTTTTGTGTCTCGTTAGTGTCGTTTTGTGTCTCGTTAGTGTCGTTTTGTGTCTCGTTTGTGTCGTTCTGTGTCTCGTTAGTGTCGTTTTGTCTCGTTAGTGTCGTTTTGTGTCTCGTTTGTGTCGTTTTGTGTCTCGTTACTGTCGTTTTGTCTCGTTAGTGTCGTTTTGTCTCGTTAGTGTTGTTTTGTGTCTCGTTTGTGTCGTTTTGTGTCTCGTTAGTGTCGTTTTGTCTCGTTAGTGTTGTTTTGTGTCTCGTTTGTGTCGTTTTCTTTCTCGTTTGTGTCGTTTTGTGTCTCGTTTGTGTCGTTTTGTGTCTCGTTTGTGTCGTTTTGTCTCGTTAGTGTTGTTTTGTCTCGTTTGTGTCGTTTTCTTTCTCGTTTGTGTCGTTTTGTGTCTCGTTTGTGTCGTTTTGTGTCTCGTTTGTGTCGTTTTGTCTCATTAGTGTTGTTTTGTGTCTCTGTGTCGTTTTGTGTCTCGTTTGTGTCGTTTTGTGTCTCGTTTGTGTCGTTTTGTGTCTCGTTTGTGTCGTTTGGTGTCTCGTTAGTGTCGTTTTGTCTCGTTAGTGTCGTTTTGTGTCTCGTTTGTGTCGTTTTGTGTCTCGTTTGTGTCGTTTTGTGTCTCGTTTGTGTCGTTTTGTCTCGTTAGTGTCGTTTTGTGTCTCGTTAGTGTCGTTTTGTCTCGTTAGTGTCGTTTTGTGTCTCGTTTGTGTCGTTTTGTGTCTCGTTTGTGTCGTTTTGTGTCTCGTTTGTGTCGTTTGGTGTCTCGTTAGTGTCGTTTTGTCTCGTTAGTGTCGTTTTGTGTCTCGTTTGTGTCGTTTTGTGTCTCGTTTGTGTCGTTTGGTGTCTCGTTTGTGTCGTTTTGTGCCTCGTTAGTGTCGTTTTGTGTCTCGCTAGTGTCGTTTTGTCTCGTTAGTGTCGTTTTGTGTCTCGTTTGTGTCGTTTTGTGTCTCGTTTGTGTCGTTTTGTGTCTCGTTTGTGTCGTTTTGTGTCTCGTTTGTGTCGTTTTGTGTCTCGTTTGTGTCGTTTTGTGTCTCGTTTGTGTCTTTTTGTGTCTCGTTTGTGTCGTTTTGTGTCTCGTTTGTGTCGTTTTGTGTCTCGTTTGTGTCGTTTTGTGTCTCGTTTGTGTCGTTTTGTGTCTCGTTTGTGTCGTTTTGTGTCTCGTTAGTGTCGTTTTGTGTCTCGTTTGTGTCTTTTTGTGTCTCGTTTGTGTCGTTTTGTGTCTCGTTTGTGTCGTTTTGTGTCTCGTTTGTGTCGTTTTGTGTCTCGTTTGTGTCGTCTTGTGTCTCGTTTGTGTCGTCTTGTGTCGTGTTGTGACTCGTTTGTGTCGTGTTTTGTTCTGTTTTGGTCGTTGTAGCGGCTGCAGATTGAGGCCGGCTGAATAAAGCGACAGCACAGCGACTCTGAGCTGGAATCGATCCGTTCAGGTGTTTCTAAATCAGTTTCAGATCAAAGCCGTTCTCTATAACCTGCTGTGGATCAGCTGACAGAGCGCTGCAGCATATAAACACTGGAGGCGACTAAACTGCTGCCTCCGATGGAATCAGGGCGATGGATCGGAGGGAGAGATTTAGTTGCGGGTGGCAGAGGTCGCAGGATTGTGTATTCTGTGCAGTCAATAATAAAGTTAGGACTTATGCCCACAGAAAGTTAATGAGCGATCACAAGGACCTTGGAAAGTCATTAGCATCTGGGAGAGTCTGGACGGAGCTGAGAGGCTGCAGACACATAACAATGAGCGCTAACACTAGCAGCTAACGGCTAACGGTGTTCCTGCAGGACCAGAAAACCAACCGACCGGAACCACAGAACCAGCTGGTTCTTTATTTGCAGGAACTCTGCTATATCTAATGAAGCAGTGCAAAGAAAATTTTGAAAAACCTGCAAAAATTTTGCTTATAGTGAAGAAAAATTAGGTCAAAATGAGGAGAAATGAGGCCACAGTGAAGAAAAATGATTTCACAGTGAGGAAAAAATGGGCCACTGAGAATCAAAATGAGTCCACGTTGAGGAGAGACAGCCAGAAAGTTAGGGGAAAATTGTCAACAATGGAGGAAAATGGACCCACAGTAAATAAAAATGACCTCAGTGAAAAAATGGATCACAGTAAGAAAAAATGAGCCCAATGTGAATAAAAAGGACCTCATAGTGAGGAAAAAATATCAACAGTGAAGGGAAATGGGCTCACAGTGGAGAAAAATAGCCTACAGTGAGGAAAATCAGGACTGAATGAAGAACAATGATGCCATAGTGAGTAAAAATGAGGTCAAAATGAATAAAAATGAGGTCAAAGTGAGGTAAAAATTGTCAACAATGGAGGGAAATGGGCCCACAGTGAATAAAAATGAGGCCACACAGAGGAAAATGTGTTTTGTGAGCTGAATGACGGTGGAAGTGTTCACCTGTAGCTCTGAACTCGTGCAGTTATTGTGTTGACATCAGTGAAAGCAGGTTTGCAGATGTATTTTCATCTTCCATTCCAATCGCTGATCAATCCGGCTGATTGATCGCTCTTCCCTCCAGCTTCCCTCTAAATGCTTTTTAAGTTACCGCTGCATTAGGTCGGGCTAAGACTAATGAATCTGTGCTCCGATGCCGCCTGAACGTTTTCATCTCGCAGCGGGAACAGATTGTTCCGCTGCTCGCTTCCAGCAGGCCTCATTTTAATGTGACGCCGCCGTGCCGGCACCCGACACCAGACAAATGTTTCATTCAAATGTTGCTCTCGCATATTGTGGAGGAAGTAATGAATCCGAGCACGGCGGCGGCCCGGTTCACCGTGTCAAGCCTGAGCAGCAAAATTAAATTTAATGTTCCATCCACCCTGGAAAGGTGCATAAATCACCGGTGGATCTGCATGAAGCCGGCAGGAATAAAGCAGGACACGAGATGATGTCACACAAAAACAAGGAGACGAGAGAAGAAATGTTTAATTCAGTTTATCATTAAAAAAACGGACGCCGTCATTTAACCCAACAGAGATAGAGATCAGAGGAACCACAGTTTAACCTGGAAACCAGCAGAACCACGAACAGAACTACGAAATATACTCATAATACACAAAAATGATCAATATTTAACTAAAAATACACATAAATGATCAATATTTAACTAATAATACACATAAATGATCAATAATAAACTGATAATGATCAATATCTAACTGATAATACACATAAATGTTCAATATTTAACTAAAAATACACATAAATGATCAATATTTAACTAATAATGATCAATATCTAACTGATGATCAATATTTACCTGCTAATCTATCTAAGACGTATTTATTTTGCATTAAACTGCTGATTATTGATAATTCTGGTTCTAACCTTTAACTCTGTTTTGTTCTAACCTTTGAGTCTGTTTGGTTCTAACCTTTAAATTTGGTTCTAACCTTTAACTCTGTTTTGTTCTAACCTTTATCTCTGTCTGGTTCTAACCTTTAACTCTGTGTGGTTCTAACCTTTAACTCTGTCTGGTTCTAACCTTTAACTCTGTTTGGTTCAAACCTTTAACTCTGTTTGGTTCTAACTTTTAACTCTGTTTGGTTCTAACCTTCAACTCTGTTTGGTTCTAACCTTTGAGTCTTTTTGGTTCTAACCTTTAAATCTGGTTCTAACCTTTAACTCTGTTTTGTTCTAACCTTTATCTCTGTCTGGTTCTAACCTTTAACTCTGTTTGGTTCTAACCTTTAACTCTGTCTGGTTCTAACCTTTAACTCTGTTTAGTTCTAACCTTTAACTCTGTCTGGTTCTAACCTTTAACTCTGTTTGGTTCTAACCTTTAACTCTGTTTGGTTCTAACCTTTAACTCTGTTTGGTTCTAACCTTTAACTCTGTTTGGTTCTAACTTTTAACTCTGTCTGGTTCTAACCTTTAACTCTGTTTGGTTCTAACCTTTATCTCTGTCTGGTTCTAACCTTTAACTCTGTCTGGTTCTAACCTTTAACTTTGTTTGGTTCTAACCCTTAACTCTGTTTGGTTCTAACCTTTAACTCTGTTTGGTTCTAACCTTTAACTCTGTCTGGTTCTAACCTTTAACTCTGTTTGGTTCTAACCTTTAACTCTGTCTGGTTCTAACTTTTAACTCTGTTTGGTTCTAACCTTCAACTCTGTTTGGTTCTAACCTTTGAGTCTGTTTGGTTCTAACCTTTAAATCTGGTTCTAACCTTTAACTCTGTTTTGTTCTAACCTTTATCTCTGTCTGGTTCTAACCTTTAACTCTGTTTGGTTCTAACCTTTAACTCTGTCTGGTTCTAACCTTTAACTCTGTTTGGTTCTAACCTTTAACTCTGTTTGGTTCTAACTTTTAACTCTGTTTGGTTCTAACCTTCAACTCTGTTTGGTTCTAACCTTTGAGTCTGTTTGGTTCTAACCTTTAAATCTGGTTCTAACCTTTAACTCTGTTTTGTTCTAACCTTTATCTCTGTCTGGTTCTAACCTTTAACTCTGTTTGGTTCTAACCTTTATCTCTGTCTGGTTCTAACCTTTAACTCTGTCTGGTTCTAACCTTTAACTTTGTTTGGTTCTAACCTTTAACTCTTTTTGGTTCTAACCTTTAACTCTGTCTGGTTCTAACCTTTAACTCTGTCTGGTTCTAACCTTTAACTCTGTCTGGTTCTAACCTTTAACTCTGTTTGGTTCTAACCTTTAACTCTGTTTGGTTCTAACCTTTAACTCTGTTTGGTTCTAACCTTTGACTCCGTTTGGTTCTTACCTTTAAATCTGGTTCTAACCTTTAACTCTGTTTGGTTCTAACCTTTAACTCTGGTTCTAACCTTTAACTCTGTTTGGTTCTAACCTTTGACTCTGTTTGGTTCTAACCTTTAACTCTGGTTCTAACCTTTAACTCTGGTTCTAACCTTTAACTCTGTTTGGTTCTAACCTTTAACTCTGTTTGGTTCTAACCTTTAACTCTGTCTGGTTCTAACCTTTAACTCTGTTTGGTTCTAACCTTTATCTCTGTCTGGTTCTAACCTTTAACTCTGTCTGGTTCTAACCTTTAACTTTGTTTGGTTCTAACCTTTAACTCTTTTTGGTTCTAACCTTTAACTCTGTCTGGTTCTAACCTTTAACTCTGTTTAGTTCTAACCTTTAACTCTGTCTGGTTCTAACCTTTAACTCTGTTTGGTTCTAACCTTTAACTCTGTTTGGTTCTAACCTTTAACTCTGTTTGGTTCTAACCTTTAACTCTGTTTGGTTCTAACCTTTAACTCTGTTTGGTTCTAACCTTTGACTCCGTTTGGTTCTAACCTTTAAATCTGGTTCTAACCTTTAACTCTGTTTGGTTCTAACCTTTAACTCTGGTTCTAACCTTTAACTCTGTTTGGTTCTAACCTTTGACTCTGTTTGGTTCTAACCTTTAACTCTGGTTCTAACCTTTAACTCTGGTTCTAACCTTTAACTCTGTTTGGTTCTAACCTTTAACTCTGTTTGGTTCTAACCTTTAACTCTAGTTCTAACCTTTAACTCTGGTTCTAACCTTTAACTCTGTTTGGTTCTAACCTTTAAATCTGGTTCTAACCTTTAACTCTGTTTGGTTCTAACCTTTAACTCTGTTTGGTTCTAACCTTTAACTCTGTTTGGTTCTAACCTTTAACTCTGGTTCTAACCTTTAACTCTGTTTGGTTCTAACCTTTAACTCTGTTTGGTTCTAACCTCTCTGGGTCATTATGAGTCCAGTCTCGTGTCTCGTTTCCGTCCAGTTATGAAAACATTTTTTAATATTAGTTTTAATATCTGAGAAAATCAATGTTTTCTAAAGTCCAACATGATGAATGTGTTGTTTAGAAATATTCAGTTTACCGTCAGAGAGGAGGAAAGTCACCAGAAAATATTCAGTTAGAATATTTCTATAAAAAATATATATATTAAATTCTCAAACTAATGAATCAATAATCAATGTAGTTGGTGATTAACTCAATAAATCAATTAATAATCGCAGCTCAACTGTTCAAAACAACAAAATATTCACTTTTAACAGCAGGACTGATGGCCGCTGTGGATTTATAATTAAATAACAATAAATAAAATAAAGTAAATAATATAAAATATAAATCTATTATCTATATAGAATACTCATAATTATTAATAAATGTTATACATTACTTAGTCATTTTATAAATATGTATTTTTTATAATTATGTATAATATATAATTATATATATGTGTAATATATCTTTAAAATATACTATTATTGACATAAAATAACAGAAATAAATATTATTGATACAAAATAAATTTAAAAATAACGTTTTTTCATATTTGTGTAATTTACATATAAATATATTAATAAATGTTATTTATATAAAATCTAATATAAAAAATGAAAGTTTTTTATATTTATTTTTATATGAATTATATTTAAAACACTATAATATATATTAATAAATATTATTTATATAAAATCTAAATAAATATTTAACAAATAAAGGGTTATTTTTATTCTCCATCTACACATTTATTTCCAGCGTCAGATCTCCGTGGTTACGGAGTCGTGTCTGTTGTTCAGATCTCCGTGGTTACGGAGTCGTGTCTGTTGTTCAGATCAAATCTTCCTTCATCTGATATGAAAACAGCTGCAGATGCTGGATATTAGAAAAACAATATTTCCATCAGTGTTTCCCCAACATGACTAATGTCTGCCTCAGTCCACAGATCTTCAGTTTACAGACAAGAAACCAGAAAATATTCACGAAAGAAGAAGAATTTAAAGGTTCCTCCATCAGGAATTAAAAATCATTAAAACACTGGATGATTTAATCAATAGTTGATCACTAATCGATTAGTTTCCTCTGATTCCTCTGATCTAGTTTCTGACACGTTTAATCACAGAATAAGTTCATTAATCAGAGCAACACATCCAGCTTCATTTTACAGTTTAATGGAAACCAGGAACCCTTAAAGGACCACTACAGACCAGCTGGGTCTGGTTCTTGTTCTGGTTTAAACCTCTCCTATTCACCAGTTCTGGTTCAGTTCCGCTACATTTCTGGTTTTTCTTGACTAGGTTCTTGATGGGTCTAAGTCAGGACTTTGGGGAGACCAGTCTAGAACCCTCATTCCAGCCTGATGGAACCATTTCATCCATGTGTGTTTGGGCTCATTGTCTGGTTGAAACATTCAACTGTGTCCAAGATCAACCTTCTGCTGATGGTTTTAAGTTTTCAAGAAGAACATGGAGGTGATCCTCCTTCTTCATTATTCCATTTACTTTGTGTAAAGCTCCAGTTCTACAGAGCATGATACTGTCGCCACCATGCTTGATGGTAGATTTGGTGTTGTTGGGATTTTAAAAAAAGACCTGCCCAAGATAGTCCTAAACCAGTCCTAAAAATGTTCAAAACCATTCAGAATACAGTCTGAAACCAGTCCAAAGAGAGTCAAAAACCAGTGCCAAATTGGGACCAAAACCAAACCTAAACTTCTCCTGAAAAAGTCCAAGACCCACCCAGGACAATCTGAACCCAGTCCTGATCCAGGATCAGATCCAGAGTGAAATAAATCCTAAACTAACTTCAAATCACATCCAGAACCAGGAGAACCAAGACTGGAACCAAACATGAACCAGTCCTAAGAAAGTCCAGAACCAGTCGAACATCCAGTCTGAATCCAGTCCAGAAGCTCTTCTAGAAAGCCCCAGAGCATGATACTGCCACCTCCATGCTTGATGGTAGGTTTGGTGTTCTTGGGGTTAAAGGCCTCACCTTCTGCCAGTTTGGACAATTGTTGAGTGAATTTATGAGTCGTTGTGGACACCAATCAATTTAGACTACTTTTGAGTTAGTTTGGGGAATTTTTGCACCAATTTTTGCAGGTTTTTAATAATTTTAGGCATGTTTTTAGTCACTTTGGACAATTGTTGAGTGAATTTATGTCAGTGTAGACATCTCTTCAGTCAGTTTAGGATGGTTTTGAGTCAATTTTGGACCATTTTTGCATCAACTTAGGCAACTTCTGAGTTCAAGTCAATGATTTGCTTTTCCAGATCTTTGCTGAGCTCCTCCGACTTTCCCCCTGTAGTGTTTGAGTCTAATGAGTGGATCTAATGGTTCTATTTAAACTGGATCAGAGTCAGCAGCTGTAGTCAACTGGAATCACTCAGGAGGAGTTAAGAGGCCATGAAACTAAAAAACTTTGATTAATACAACTTTCTACATCAACAAAATGCATTACTGAAGTTGATGTATGTATATTTTTGACCCAGAAGACATTTAACAAATTGATGAAGGAATCAAAATTCATGATTGTTTTTAGTAGCAAAGATTCACGTTTCAATGATTCCATTACAGAAAATTCAGAGTTCTAGAAGTCATTGGAAACTAAAGACTAACGTGATTTAAATTGTCTTTACAAGTGTATAGAAACATTTGTTCCTGACTTTACGTATAGATATTAGTCTTAGTCTAATGAGTGGATCTAATGGTTCTATTTAAACTGGATCAGAGGAGTCAGCAGCTGTAGTCGACTGGAATCACTCAGGAGAAGTTAAGAGGCCATGAAGCTAAGAAAATCTGACCAACACAACTTTCTACATCAACAAAACTTGTCATTTACTTTGCTGTAAGTACATTTAGGATGCAACAAAGGCCATATTTCCAGAAGAACTTGAATAAATCTATGAAAGAACTAAAGTTCATGATTGTTTTTATGACAAAGATTCAATGATTAAATCATAAATCCAGAGTTCTAGGAGTCATTGGAGACTAAAGACTGATGATAAACATGGACTTTATAAGTGAACTGTTGTTTCTGACTGTATTATAGCTGATTGGCTGCTACTGGTGATGTTTAACCAATCAGAGAGAGATGTGGGCGGAGCGTTGCTATAGACAGAGAAAAGAACCAAAGTAGAACATTTATTATATTAATAATTGTTCAATAGAAATAACAATACAGATAATCAGAAGAATGCAGAATATCAGCCTCAATAATCAGTCGATCAGTAACACAACACACACACACACACACACACACACACACACACACACACACACACACACACACACACACACACACAGTAACACAATAACACACACACACAGTAACACATACACACAGTAACACAATAATACAATAACACACACACACACACACACGCACACACACACACACGCACGCACACACAAACACAATAACACACACACACTGATTGTCAGGCTGGTCTTTAACGTTTCTATTCCTGTAAACTGACGCTAAACTGAGCATTCATCTATAAATGAGACACACACACACACACACACACACACACACACACACACACACACACACACAAACACGCACAGCCCCATTAGGAATCATCCTGATCAATATCCAGTGAATTAGAGTGCCGCTGATCTGATTAACTCCCCATTATTTCCTCCTGAAGCATGATGAGAAAATATCCACTTAGTTCTGCTTTAAATGAAACTCTTTGTGTCGCCTCCTGATCTCACCCTGGTTTCCATTACATCATCCGGTCGGCCTCCACCAATACGGCTGCAGCTTCTTAGGATGTCAGGATCCACAAGCAGACTCTATATGTGACCAAGATTACATAGACCTGTCCAGCATGACCCAGAACGTCTCACAATTAGTCACAATTTGACCAGTGTCACAAAAAATGGACAAAATGATCCCAAGTTTTTCCAAAATTCCACAAATCCACTCAAAAATTGTCTAAAATGTCTCTTAATTCATCTAACGGGGCAAACACTCATCTAAAATTCTTCAGAATGAGTCCAAACCAACATGACATCATCCAAAAAGACTCCTAACTTGTCTAATATCATAAAAATCTATTCGAAATGAATCAGAACTTGTCAAAAAAAATGTTATTTGACAGGCATTAAGTCTTTTTGTTCATAATTTGACTCCTGGCACACATGTTGAATCATTTTAAGGAGTTCTGAGTCATGTTGGACAGGTTTTAGTCACTTTGGACAGGTTTTAGTCACGTTGGACAGGTTTTAGTCACGTTGGACAGGTTTTAGTCACGTTGGACAGGTTTTAGTCACGTTGGACAGGTTTTAGTCACGTTGGACAGGTTTGAGTCACGTTGGACAGGTTTTAGTCACGTTGGACAGGTTTTAGTCACGTTGGACAGGTTTTAGTCACGTTGGACAGGTTTTAGTCACGTTGGACAGGTTTTAGTCACGTTGGACAGGTTTTAGTCACGTTGGACAGGTTTTAGTCACGTTGGACAGGTTTTAGTCACGTTGGACAGGTTTTAGTCAAATTGGACAGATGTTGGACAGGTTTTAGTCATGTTAGACAGGTTTTAGTCACGTTGGACAGGTTTTAGTCATGTTGGACAGGTTTTAGTCACGTTGGACAGGTTTTAGTCACATTGGACAGATGTTGGACAGGTTTTAGTCATGTTAGACAGGTTTTAGTCAAATTGGACAGATGTTGGACAGGTTTTAGTCATGTTAGACAGGTTTTAGTCACGTTGGACAGGTTTTAGTCACGTTGGACAGGTTTGAGTCACGTTGGACAGGTTTTAGTCACGTTGGACAGGTTTTAGTCACGTTGGACAGGTTTTAGTGCTGTTGGACAGGTTTTAGTGCTGTTGGACAGGTTTTAGTACTGTTGGACAGGTTTTAGAGCCATATTGGACAGGTTTTAGAGCCATATTGGACAGGTTTTAGTGCTGTTGGACAGGTTGTTGGACAGGCTGGGACTGGTTCTGGACATGTTTCCTGAGTGTTGAGCGCAGCGTCTCGGTCCGGTCCTGCATCCTGAGCTCCGGTTATTGAAATAAAGGTGGATCTGCTGTAAATGTGTCCCAGGAAGCGAGTCGTCCCGAAGCATGATGGGATTAGCGGCGGCTAGAGAGCGATTGCTGCGCCCCTGGATGGAGAGTTCAGGTAGAGCTGCTCACCCCTGAGTTAAAGAGATTATCAACAATGAAGATCATCGGGAGGAAAGTTCTGCTCTCCACACAAAGTCCTGCCAGGTCTCCAACAAATTCCCACAAAAGGCTTTTTATTGTATGAGCGGGAAGCTTCACCCTGTGATCCGTTCGCCTCCAAAACCTAATAACTGCTGCAGGGACCACAGGCTTTTATATTAAAAGCCACATATTCTGATTAATTCCGCTCTCTGGGAATTCTGCTTTCTCACAGGAAGGAACAGAAGAAGGAGGCAGAGGTTCTCCTCAGACAGCAGAAATGTTCTACTGCTCATTTAAATCCTGTTAATGAGAACATTTACCATCATTAAAAACTTTACATCAACTACAGCTCCCTCTGACGCTCTTCAAACTAGACAAATGTTCAATCAAAGTTTTTGTTACATTGGACAATTTCTGAGGACATTTGGACGAGTTTAGAGGTTGAGTTCTGACTAATTTTGGACAGATTTTTATGACATTAGAGAAGTTAGGAGTTATTTTAGATGATGTCATGCTGGTTTGGACATATTTTGAGTGATTTTAGATTAGTGTTTGTCTCGTTAGATGGATTAAGAGACATTTTGGACAATTTTTGAGAGTATCTGTAGAATCCTGGAAAAATTTTAGATGAGCTCTGAGTTCTTTTTAATGGACAGTTTGACATTTTTGACAAGTTTTGAGTCATTTCGGACAATTTTTGAGGATGTTCCAGTCATTATGGAACACTTTTTATAACATTTAAACCTCCTGTTGTCCTCATTTACAGGCACCAAAAAATATTGTTTCAGTGTCTGAAAAAAATCCAAAAATTCTGCAAAAAAAATTCCCAAATTTCAGAAAATTTGCAAAACCTTCAGGAAGAAAATCCAATAATTCCTTAAAAGTTTCCCTTAAAAGTTTTATTTTTTTTTAAATCCCCCAAATTTGGCAAGAAAATTCTTGTAAATATTTTCAAAAAATGAGTAAAAATCCTCCAAAAAAAATCCTAAAAATATCTTGTGATTCCATATATATCAGTAAAACTTCTAATATTTTCTTTAAGAACATTCACATAAAAATCAACCAAAATCCTCTGAAATTCACTGGATTTTGGTTGATTTTTTTCTGAATGTTCTTAAACAAAAAAGTTTTTTTTTACATTTCTTTTTTCCCACCAAAAAATGTTCAAAGATTTCCCAAAAATGTTGAAAATGTGGACATCAGAAGTTTCACCGTGAACATTATTTTTCTCCACATTTTCAAACTGGGTCAATTTTGACCCGCAGGACGACACGAGGGTTAAAGACATTTTAAATTCAGGTTTCTGTCATGTCAAATTAATGTTGAATCACTTTGAAGGAATTTTCACTCATTTTGGAAAAGTTTTTATCGCATTTGGTGAGTTTAGAATCATTATGAAGAATTTCTGAGGACATTTGTACGAGTTTAGAGTTAGATGAACTAAGAGTCATTTTGGACAACTGTTGAGAGTATCTGTAGGATTGTGGAAAAACTTTACATGAGTTCTGAGTTCTTTTTAAGGGACTTTTTGACAAATTCTGACTCATTTCAGAAAGATTTTTATGACACCGGACAAATATTGGTTCACGTTGGGCCAGTCAGGAGACATTCTGGACAATTGTTGGGTGTATTTGTAAAAATTTAGAAAAACTTTAGATGAGTTCTGAATCACATAAAGTGTAACTGGACGTTCTAAAGCCACATAAAGTCTAACTGGACGTTCTAAAGCCACATAAAGTCTAACTGGACGTTCTAAAGCCACATAAAGTCTAACTGGACGTTCTAAGGCCACATAAAGTCTAACTGGACGTTCCAAAGCCACATAAAGTCTAACTGGACGTTCTAAGGCCACATAAAGTCTAACTGGACGTTCCAAAGCCACATAAAGTCTAACTGGATGTTCCAAAGCCACATAAAGTCTAACTGGACGTTCTAAAGCCACATAAAGTCTAACTGGACGTTCTAAAGCCACATAAAGTCTAACTGGACCTTCTAAGGCCACATAAAGTCTAACTGGATGTTCCAAAGCCACATAAAGTCTAACTGGACATTCTAAGGCCACATAAATTCTAACTGGACGTTCCAAAGCCACACAAAGTCTAACTGGACGTTCTAAAGCCACATAAAGTCTAACTGGATGTTCCAAAACCACATAAAGTCTAACTGGACGTTCCAAAGCCACACAAAGTCTAACTGGACGTTCTAAAGCGACATAAAGTCTAACTGGACGTTCCAAAGCCACACAAAGTCTAACTGGACGTTCCAAAGCCACATAAAGTCTAACTGGACGTTCCAAAGCCACACAAAGTCTAACTGGACGTTCTAAAGCCACATAAAGTCTAACTGGACGTTCCAAAGCCACATAAAGTCTAACTGGACGTTCTAAAGCCACATAAAGTCTAACTGGACGTTCTAAAGCCACACAAAGTCTAACTGGATGTTCCAAAGCCACACAAAGTCTAACTGGACGTTCTAAGGCCACATAAAGTCTAACTGGACGTTCTAAAGCCACACAAAGTCTAACTGGACGTTCTAAAGCCACATAAAGTCTAACTGGACGTTCTAAAGCCACATAAAGTCTAACTGGACGTTCTAAGGCCACATAAAGTCTAACTGGACGTTCCAAAGCCACATAAAGTCTAACTGGACGTTCTAAGGCCACATAAAGTCTAACTGGACGTTCCAAAGCCACATAAAGTCTAACTGGATGTTCCAAAGCCACATAAAGTCTAACTGGACGTTCTAAAGCCACATAAAGTCTAACTGGACGTTCTAAAGCCACATAAAGTCTAACTGGACCTTCTAAGGCCACATAAAGTCTAACTGGATGTTCCAAAGCCACATAAAGTCTAACTGGACATTCTAAGGCCACATAAAGTCTAACTGGACGTTCCAAAGCCACATAAAGTCTAACTGGACATTCTAAGGCCACATAAATTCTAACTGGACGTTCCAAAGCCACACAAAGTCTAACTGGACGTTCTAAAGCCACATAAAGTCTAACTGGACCTTCTAAGGCCACATAAAGTCTAACTGGATGTTCCAAAGCCACATAAAGTCTAACTGGACATTCTAAGGCCACATAAATTCTAACTGGACGTTCCAAAGCCACACAAAGTCTAACTGGACGTTCTAAAGCCACATAAAGTCTAACTGGATGTTCCAAAACCACATAAAGTCTAACTGGACGTTCCAAAGCCACACAAAGTCTAACTGGACGTTCTAAAGCGACATAAAGTCTAACTGGACGTTCCAAAGCCACACAAAGTCTAACTGGACGTTCCAAAGCCACATAAAGTCTAACTGGACGTTCCAAAGCCACACAAAGTCTAACTGGACGTTCTAAAGCCACATAAAGTCTAACTGGACGTTCCAAAGCCACATAAAGTCTAACTGGACGTTCTAAAGCCACATAAAGTCTAACTGGACGTTCTAAAGCCACACAAAGTCTAACTGGATGTTCCAAAGCCACACAAAGTCTAACTGGACGTTCTAAGGCCACATAAAGTCTAACTGGACGTTCTAAAGCCACACAAAGTCTAACTGGACGTTCTAAAGCCACATAAAGTCTAACTGGACGTTCTAAAGCCACATAAAGTCTAACTGGACGTTCTAAGGCCACATAAAGTCTAACTGGACGTTCCAAAGCCACATAAAGTCTAACTGGACGTTCTAAGGCCACATAAAGTCTAACTGGACGTTCCAAAGCCACATAAAGTCTAACTGGATGTTCCAAAGCCACATAAAGTCTAACTGGACGTTCTAAAGCCACATAAAGTCTAACTGGACGTTCTAAAGCCACATAAAGTCTAACTGGACCTTCTAAGGCCACATAAAGTCTAACTGGATGTTCCAAAGCCACATAAAGTCTAACTGGACCTTCTAAGGCCACATAAAGTCTAACTGGACGTTCCAAAGCCACATAAAGTCTAACTGGACATTCTAAGGCCACATAAATTCTAACTGGACGTTCCAAAGCCACACAAAGTCTAACTGGACGTTCTAAAGCCACATAAAGTCTAACTGGATGTTCCAAAACCACATAAAGTCTAACTGGACGTTCCAAAGCCACATAAAGTCTAACTGGACGTTCCAAAGCCACACAAAGTCTAACTGGACGTTCTAAAGCCACATAAAGTCTAACTGGACGTTCTAAAGCCACATAAAGTCTAACTGGACGTTCCAAAGCCACATAAAGTCTAACTGGACGTTCTAAAGCCACATAAAGTCTAACTGGACGTTCTAAAGCCACACAAAGTCTAACTGGATGTTCCAAAGCCACACAAAGTCTAACTGGACGTTCTAAGGCCACATAAAGTCTAACTGGACGTTCTAAAGCCACACAAAGTCTAACTGGACGTTCTAAAGCCACATAAAGTCTAACTGGACGTTCTAAAGCCACACAAAGTCTAACTGGACGTTCCAAAGCCACATAAAGTCTAACTGGACGTTCTAAAACCACATAAAGTCTAACTGGACGTTCTAAAGCCACACAAAGTCTAACTGGACGTTCCAAAGCCACATAAAGTCTAACTGGACGTTCTAAAACCACATAAAGTCTAACTGGACGTTCCAAAGCCACACAAAGTCTAACTGGACGTTCTAAAGCGACATAAAGTCTAACTGGACGTTCCAAAGCCACACAAAGTCTAACTGGACCATCTAAAGCCACACAAAGTCTAACTGGACGTTCCAAAGCCACATAAAGTCTAACTGGACGTTCCAAAGCCACACAAAGTCTAACTGGACGTTCTAAAGCCACATAAAGTCTAACTGGATGTTCCAAAACCACATAAAGTCTAACTGGACGTTCCAAAGCCACACAAAGTCTAACTGGACGTTCTAAAGCGACATAAAGTCTAACTGGACGTTCCAAAGCCACACAAAGTCTAACTGGACGTTCTAAGGCCACATAAAGTCTAACTGGACGTTCCAAAGCCACACAAAGTCTAACTGGACGTTCCAAAGCCACATAAAGTCTAACTGGACGTTCCAAAGCCACACAAAGTCTAACTGGACGTTCTAAAGCCACATAAAGTCTAACTGGACGTTCCAAAGCCACATAAAGTCTAACTGGACGTTCTAAAGCCACATAAAGTCTAACTGGACGTTCTAAAGCCACATAAAGTCTAACTGGATGTTCCAAAGCCACACAAAGTCTAACTGGACGTTCTAAAGCCACACAAAGTCTAACTGGACGTTCCAAAGCCACATAAAGTCTAACTGGACGTTCTAAAGCCACACAAAGTCTAACTGGACGTTCTAAAGCCACATAAAGTCTAACTGGACGTTCTAAAGCCACACAAAGTCTAACTGGACGTTCCAAAGCCACATAAAGTCTAACTGGACGTTCTAAAGCCACACAAAGTCTAACTGGACGTTCTAAAGCCACATAAAGTCTAACTGGACGTTCCAAAGCCACATAAAGTCTAACAGGACGTTCCAAAGCCACATAAAGCTGCAGCTGCTTCTGGTCACTGCGTTAACGAGGACTCCCGTTAATTATGAGGGAGGAAACAACTTTGGAGGACGGTGAAATGTTCCCACCATCTGTGGCGTTCCCAGAGCTGCAGGAATAAACGCTGATGTCCATTAAGGTCCATATGTCTGCTGCAGGAAGGTGGAGGGAAACCAGAATTACAGATCTGCCCAACAATAAACCATTATTACTGCTGCTGGTGTTAGAGAGGCTGGAACTCACAGTCAGACGGTTGTTATTCATATAAGACTCACATTGACTCATCAGGATGATAATAAGAATCATTTAACCGCCACATTTTGGTAATTAATCAAAAATTTCAGACATTTTTCAGGTAAAAATAGAGGAAAAAGTCAAATATTTTCAGATTCCAGCTTCTGAAAAGAGAAGATTTGCTGCTTTTCTTTGTTTTATTTAATTTTAAACTGAATATTTGGAGGTTTTTCTTGGATCAGATTGATTCTCATTTTACTGACAATAAATCAAAAATAATCATTATACAGCTGCAGTTACCAATTACTGGTGATTATTTTCTGAATTTATCGATCAACTGTTTGGTCTAAAATGTCATAAAACAATAAAACTGTGGATGAGTTTCTTCAAAGATCTTCAGTTTTCTGTTTTTGAGAAAAGCTTTGAAATTATTTTTACAAGAATTTTTTAACTACATGCTTTAGTTTCAGAGACTTTCCCTGTATTATATTATTTATTATTTATTTAATTCAACTATATTCGACATTATTTTATTTACAAATAATATGGATTACTATAGTATTTTTATCATTAATTTTATTTAATCATAATATAGATAATTAAATCTATATTCAACATTATTTTATTTTATAATAATAAAGATTATGAAATCTGCATTCCACATAATTTTTATTTGATAATAATATAAATTATTAAATCTATATTTAACATTATTTTTCTATAATAATAATATCGATTATTAAACATAAATTCAACATTATTTTTCTTCAATAATGAAATACATTATTGAATCTATAATAATATTGATTTTTATAGTATTTTGTTATTATTTTTATGCATTAATAATATAGATTATTAAATCTATATTCAACATTATTGTTATTGAATAATAATAAAGATGAGTAAATCTATATTTTTCATTGTCTTTAATAATAATATAGATTATGATAGCTTTTATCATTATTATATCTAATAATAATATAGATTATTATAGTATTTATTATCATTATCTTTATTTAATAATAACATAGATTATTATAGTATTTTTATCATTATCTTTATTTAATAATAATAATAATATAGATTATTATAGTATTTTTATCATTATTTTTATCTAATAATAATTTAGATAATTACAGTATTATTTTTATGTCCATCAGACTGACAGTGATCTCTGTTCTACAGGTTTATTTAATCAGAGGAACACCCCGCTGCAGTAAAAGCCTCCAGAACAGTTTAACCTCCAGCAGCTCTAAGGGCTGAAGCGTTTTAAAAAGGGAAGGCTTCAGCCGTGAGAAAAACACACAAACTCCTCCAGGAATCAATCTGACCCGACGGAGACGAGGAGGACGACACACAACTCCGGATTCCGACTTGCAAATAAAACAGCGAAGCAATCAATCATGAGGGACGTTCCTCGTTCCACGGCAGAACGGAGCCGGACGAGAGCAGAATATGCAAACCTGCAGCAGATGAATGGACAAAGTTTACCGTCACCAGCTCTAATTAATCACCAGCAGCAGCCATTAATCATACTTTAATGAGATGGTCTCCTTACTTTGGCTTCCCCTCGGCCCTAAGCCCCGACCACCACACAACATCCACACAACGTCCACACAACGTCCTCACAACGTCCTCACAACGTCCACACAACATCTACACAACATCCACACAACATCCTCACAACATCCACACAACATCAACACATCAACACATCAACACAACGTCCACACAACGTCCTCACAACGTCCACACAACGTCCTCACAACATCTACACAACATCAACACAACGTCCACACAACGTCCTCACAACGTCCACACAACGTCCTCACAACATCCTCACAACATCCACACAACGTCATCACGTCCACACAACGTCCACACAACGTCCACACAACATCCTCACAACGTCCACACAACATCCTCACAACATCCACACAACATCCACACAACGTCGACACAACGTCCTCACAACATCCACACAACATCCTTACAACATCCACACAACATCAACACAACATCCTCACATCAACACAACATTCACACAACATCCTCACAACATCCACACATCAACACAACATCCTCACAACATCCATACAACATCCTCACAACATCCACAGCTCCATTAATCTTCCCTCAGACATATCAGATCCAACATCTAGCAAACATCTACCATGGTCCTCACCAGCAGATCGAATGTCTACCAAACATCCGAACCTCCTTAGGACCTCCTCAGAACATTTGGTTCTTCATCTCCAATAACTTTATTAATGAACAGAGTTCTACCTTCATACTGTGAATATTTCCAGAATTCCAGGTCCTTGAAGTGTAGACATTTGTTGGTAGGTCTACTATAGAACTTTCTCCAGTTGTCAGTAGGTCTACTCTAGAACTTTCTCCAGTTGTCGGTAGGTCTACTCTAGAATTTCCTCCAGTTGTCAGTAGTTCTACTCTAGAACTTTCTCCAGTTTGTCGGTAGGTCTACTCTACAACTTTCTCCAGTTGTGGGTAGGTCTACTCTAGAACTTTCTCCAGTTGTCAGTAGGTCTACTCTAGAACTTTCTCCAGTTGTCGGTAGTTCTACTCTAGAACTTTCTCCAGTTGTCGGTAGGTCTATGCTAGAACTTTCTCCAGTTGTCGGTAGGTCTACTCTAGAACTTTCTCCAGTTGTCGGTAGGTCTACTCTAGAACTTTCTCCAGATGTCGGTAGGTCTACTCTAGAACTTTCTCCAGTTGTGGGCAGGTCTACTCTAGAACTTTCTCCAGATGTCGGTAGGTCTACTCTAGAACTTTCTCCAGTTGTGGGCAGGTCTACTCTAGAACTTTCTCCACATGTCGGTAGGTCTGCTCTAGAACTTTCTCCAGGGGACGTTCTCCTTTCCTGCTTCCAGTCTTTAAGTTTATTCTCACTTAGAACATTCCACGTCCTTGAAGTCCATAGGCTGTGGCAGCAGGTGATTCCCATCGGCAATCAGTAATCAGCAGAAGCGCGAGCAGGTAGACCAAGCCAATCAGCATTCATCTCCACAGCAATATAACCAGACGCCTGTCACCACTCGATGCCGGATCGTTGAATGAACCAGTCAGTTCTTGACTCATTCTGTCCAGCTGTTGTTGTGTTCAGTATCTCAGTAACTCATGTCTCTCCTAGTCTGGACCACCACCTGCTCGAGCACAACCCGTTCCTGGCCACCCGGACCTCACAGCTCATCCTGATCCGCCATTACAACTTCTGAACCTAGCTTCCCCCCTGGACGATCATCTGGTTCATCTCCATCTTTCCCTCTCCACTCCTGATGACCTCCCCTCCTGCATTCCTGCCGCCGCAGCCTCGTACCTTCAGCCACAAGTTCCAGCCTCCACCATTCCCCTCGTCTCATCTACTGTTCCCTGGCCTCAGCTGAGTCTCAGTCCATGCGTGTTCAGACTAGCGTTCGCTCAGGTATTTCTAGTTAGCGTTTGTATTTTTGATGAGTGTAGTCACTCTTTTGTATAGTTCGTTGTACACCAGCCCTGTTCATAGCTCTTATTCAGGTTCGTATAATTAATAGTATTCTGGTTTGGCGTTCTGTATTTTTCATGAGTGTAGTCACTCATTCTATGTTGCGTGTCCTATGCTTATCTAGTTAGTTCTAGTTCTCGGTACTTAGAATCTCTAAATCAGTTTTTGCATCCCTGCCCAGGTGTAACCCGTCGTGGGTTCGTTCCTTATTTCCTACGTATTCCTTGCTAGTCCGCCTGCCTCTTGAGGCAGTGTTTAGTTGAACTATTACTTAGTTCCTTCGTCGATCACTTCCGGTTGAATCCCGGTTCTGTTCCAGTAATCCATTCTTTGTAAATAAACCATTTAAACTGTTCCTGCCTGTCTCATCTCTTTCCTGTAATTGAGCCTCACGGAAATCGTAAAACTTTTTAATGGACTTTTTCCATCATTTCTGAGCATCAGAACTTCATCAGAACTTCATCAGTCCAGCAGAGAGACACAAACCAAATTGCAAAAAAAGAAGTACAAAATCAGCACAATTAGCCACGTTAGCAGTAATGAATGCTAACATTGTACTACTGTTGTGCTAATGTGCTAATGTGCTTGTCTGTCTCTCTGTGTAAACAACAGCTATGATTGGCTGTTACTCTTGATGTGTAACAGCCAATCAGAGCTGTGGGTGGGACATTGCTGAGATCACAGAGTGACATCAGAGAGAGAGCAGCTGAATATTTACTGATAATCAGTGAATAAAATGATTTTTTAAAAAATGCTAACTATCAGTCGATCCCTCATTGTTTTGTTTGTTTCTGTCAATTTAGATCTAATTTCTAACCGTTTGTGTCTTGTTTTTGTCGTGTCTCATTTTCATAGTTTTGTCTCATTTTTGTAGTTTTGCGTCTCATTTTTGTAGTTCTGCGTCTGGTTTTATCAGTGTAGTTGAATTGTTTGTACCTTTTTTCCCTCCTGTTTCTGGGGCGCTACGGTGGATCAGTGGTTGGTCCTGTGTCCTCCTCCATGGGGTCAGTGTGTCTCCTGGACCCTCCTTCCTTTTAAGCCTGGGTCTGGGGGCCCCCAGGGGCCACTGATGGAGATGGATCCGTGCCAGGAGCCCAGGTGAACTCTGGGTAATTACAGCACCGGACCAATTAGAGGCTGTCGGTGAGCAGCAGGTCACATGTTTATGATGTCACATTACAGTTTCCATTATTCTGATGGCCTCCTGAGTGCTTCGTTATGACAGCCTGTCTGATCAGCTGATTCAACGCTGCACATTAAAAGGCTGTTAGAGACGACGGCAGAGAGAGGACGGTCAGATACAGCAGAAATATATATATATATATATATATATATATATATATATATATATGCATGACACTGTGGGGTCTTTAAGCAGCTCCTTCAGCAGCAGACTGAGACATCCACCCTGCAAGAAAGAGCGCTATCGCAGGTCCTTCATCCCATCTGCTATAAGACTTTACAACATCAGCATCACTGGCTGATGTTAACATAAACTGGACTCATATCATTACCACCCCAAACCATAAAATTTGCACAGACATTCTTGCACTGCACATCTTTGCACTTTTAAACTTTATTTTTATTTTTATTTTTTCTGTTAAAAATTTTGCCACCCTTGTATATATTGTAAATAAAACTGCTGTAACAATGTAAATTTCCCCTGGAGTGGGGAGAAATAAAGAACTTTATCTTATCTTATCTTATCTTATCTTATATATATATATATATATATATATATATATATATATATATATATATATATATATATATATATATATATATATATATATATATATATATATATATATATATAATGTATCATACATCTTCTAGGTTCTCACTCATCCAGGTCCTGGTGATGGTAGAAACGTCTTCCAGAACCTCCAGTTGGTTTCTCCTGAAGCTCCTCCCATCTCCTCATCCTGTAGATGTTTTTCTATCTCCATGTCTCCTCTCTACTCATCATCAGTAGATGTTTCTCCATGCTCGATGGATCTCCAGCTACTAGATCCTCTGTTCTCTGTTTCTGAGCCGTGCTGAGTTTATTTCATTTATCCTGGAACTTTAGTTTTTCTTTCTTCTGGTACTAATCTTTTTTCCAGGTGATGTGACGTTGAGTCACCAGTAGGAGGAGCTGAAACTTCACATTCATCTGAACTCAACCCTGTTAAAGCTGCAGGTTTCCACCAATCAGTGGATCTGAGGCTTCATCGTCATCGTGTGATTATAAACATAAAACAGATTAATTTCTAGACTGTAGGTCAGCCAATGATCTAACAGGAAACGTCTGAACGTGGACCTGACAGTGTCCAGCAGGTGGCGTCGGTCTGAAGGGTTGTCATCAGTAACTAATAATTAACTGGAGCTTTGAAACCAGGGGTGTGCAACATGCGGCCCACGGGCCAAAAGCGGTCCTCCAGAGGGTCCAATCCGGTCCTCAAAGTGTAAAAATTCCAGAGAAGACATTAACTGCAGATTGTAAATTAGTAAAACTATAAATTTAAAATCATTTCTAGACCATGACAAGTTGTTTTGATCATAAAGTAAAATACTAGATTGTTCATTGTTCTTTTGTCATTTTGTGTCTCATTTTTGTAATATTTTCTCATTTGTACATTTTTTTGTCGCTTTGTGATGTTTTCATCTGATTTTTTGCCTCTTTTTTGTTTTGTTTCATGCTGTTTGTCACATTTTTTGTCGTTTTGTGTCTCATTTGTATTTGTTGTTTTTTTGTCTGGTTGGAGGCCATTAACCTCCTCACAAGTCTTTGTCATGGTGCCCGTTGCTGCTAAACTCCCACAATGCTCTCTGCTTTAACCCTCTTGTTGTCCTCATTTATGGGCACCAAAAAATATTGTTTCCTTGTCTGAAAAAAAATCCAAAAATGCTGCAAAAAAATTCCCCAAATTTCTGAAAATTTGCAAAACCTTCAGGAAGAAAATTCCAATAATTCCTTAAAAGTTTCCCTTAAAAGTTTTATTTTTAAAAAAATCTCCCAAATGTGGCAAAAAATTCTTGTAAATATTTTCAGAAAATGAGTAAAAATCTTCCAAAAAATCCTAAAAATATCTAAAGTGATTCCATATATATCAGTAAAACTTCTAATATTTTCTTTAAGAACATTCACATAAAAATCAACCAAAATCCAGCGAAATTCACTGGATTTTGGTTGATTTTTTTCTGAATGTTCTTAAGAAACATTTTAAACATTTTTTTCTATCAAAAAATTTTCAAAAATTTCCCAAAAATGTTGAAAATGTGGACATCAGAAGTTTCACTGTGAAAATAGATTTTTTCCCACATTTTCAACTTTAAAACGGGTTAATTTGACCCGCAGGACGACACGAGGGTTATTAAAACAAAAACAATCATCATATTTGCATCATGATGTTCTGCTGATCTTCATGAGGACCACAAACATCGTCTCTGGAGAACATCTCAGGTCATATCTGATAACGATGAGATGAACTCTGTCGGAGTTCTGATAGATGTTTTTGTTCTGTCCCAGTGGAACCAGCTGATGTTCCACTGATGGTTCCACTGATCGTTCCAGCTGCTCCTCAGGGTTCCTCAGATCAGAGCTTGTTTGATGTGGGAGGTCTGGTCTGACCTGCTGAGCTGCTGCTCCTCAGAACTCATTAAACTTCCCACATGTCAGCAGCGACTCAACACCAACGCTCTCTTCTTCTGATTCCTTCTCCTCCTTTTTCTCCTTCTTCCTCATCTATTTCTTCTTTTACTTCCACTTCTCCTACCGATTCTTCATCTTCATCTTCTCCATCTTCTTCTAACTCTTCATCTTCTTCTTTTTCCTCTTTTGCTTCTTTTTTCTTAGTCTTCCCGTTCTGATGTCATTTTGTTTTTCATTTTTGTCATTATGTCTCATTTTTGTAGTTTTGTGTCTCATTTTTGTCATTTGTGTCTCATTTTTGTAGTTTTGTGTCTCATTTTTGTCATTTTATGTCTTATTTTTGTCATTTGTGTCTAATTTTTGTAGTTATGTGTCTCTTTCATTGCTTTGTGTCTCATTTTTGTAGTTTTATATCTCATTTTTGTTGTTTTGTCTCATTTTTGTCATTTGTCTTTCATTTTTGTAGCTTTATGTCTCATTTTTATCGTTTTGTGTCTCATTTTTGTAGTTTTGTGTCTCATTTTTGTAATGTGTCTAATTTTTGTAGTTTTGTGTCTCATTTTTGTCGTTCTGAGTCTCATTTTTGTAGTTTTGCATCTCATTTGTCATTTCTGTCTCATTTTTGTCATGTCTCATCTTTGTCATTTCTCTCATTTTTGTAGTTTTGCATCTCATTTGTCATTTCTGTCTCATTTTTGTCATGTCTCATCTTTGTCATTTCTCTCATTTTTGTAGTTTTGTGTCTCATTTTTGTCATTTTGCATCTCATTTTTGTCATTCTGTATCTCATTTTTGTCATTTTGCATCTCATTTTTGTCATTTTGTGTCTCATTTTTTTGCCATGTTTCATTTTTGTCATTTGTATCTAATTTTTGTAGGTTTGTGTCACATTTTTGTCATTTTGTGTCTCATTTTTGTGGTTTTCAATCTCATTTTTATCGTTTTGTGTCTCTTTTTTGGTGTAAATATGGTCTACAGTCAGAGGAAGGTTTATTTTAGTTTGAGAAATGTTTTTACATCAGAAAATCAAGATAACTTTAGTTTTTATTTCCACATTCAGGAGACGTTCATCCAGTTTTCTGCATTGTCTTTTTGTCTGAACATCAGTAGAAACCTTCTGAGTGTTTTCCTGCCTCCATATCTTCCATCCAGAGAAGCTCCTCAATGGACATTTAAACTGAATATTAGATCTCCTGACGCGTTGCGTCTGTGTTTTAACGTCAGCTCTGATGATTAATGTTCGTACGAGTCAAATAAACGCCGTCGCTGTAACAGAACAAACACGGAGCTTCACGTGTTCCTCAGAGTTTACTCAGCTTTGGAATCACATCTTACAGACAGAGCTGAAGCCGGCGAGGAAAATATTATCTCAGCGCCAACCGACCTCCCAGGACACGACCGGCCTCATCGGAGGTTACACTCACTCCAGACGCTGTTTTCTCAGAGATCCTTCGCTCGGCAACACGCTCCACCGCCGCTCCTCCACATCAAAGCTGGAGGAATATTTGAGGACCCAGTGGGACCTCATCTCCTGCCATCAGCTGGACGGCCAGACGCTCCTCAGTCTCCAGCTTTAGTTCCAGAGATGCTATCTGCTGACCTCCAGTCCAGGAGACACGTCTAATGGAAGAGTTCCTTCATGGCCGAACAAAGAGCAGCTTCACCGCCACCTCCGACTCCATGTGGGAAAACTTCTCCAAAGCTTTCTCACCAACAATCGATTCTCCGCTCAGATCAGGAGCAGAAAGGTCAACGGACCGAGACCTGCTGCTGCTTCCACCTCAGCGTCAGTCCAAATTATTCCATATTATTCCTTATCAGTCCAAATTAATCCAAATTATTCCACAAACGGAGACCTGCTGCTGCTTCCACCTCAGCATTATCCCATATTATCCCATATTATTCCTTATTAGTCCATATTAATCCACATTATTCTACAAGCGGAGACCTGCTGCTGCTTCCACTTCAACATTATCCCATATTATTCCACATTTTTCCTTATTAATCCACATTATTCCATATTATTCCACATTATTCCATAATATTCCACATTATTCCATTTTATTCCACATTATTCCATATTAGTCCACATTATCCCACATTATTCCATATTATCCCACATTATTCCATATTATTTCACGTTATCCCATAATATTCCTTACTAATCCATATTATTACACATTATCCCATATTATTCCACATTATTCCTTATTAAATCCACAGTATTCCATATTATCCTACATTATTCCATATTACTTCCTATTATAAGGTCTCTACGAGTTATCCCCTAGGAAGAGTTCGTTCTCGAAAATGACAAAAATCCCCTAAAATTGTCCAGTTAATTCAAAATGATGGACTTCCTGTTAAGTCTAGGGTATGACTGCCACTGACTTTTTGTTCAGTCTGATGTGCTGCATATGACAATCAAATCTGGTAGCTGTATGTGAAATAATTCGCAAACGGTGTTCAGTAGGGTCTTGGTGCTCAAACACTAATTAAAGCTGCAATAATCTGAAAAATCACTACCTAAAGCCCCAACCCTCCTCTATGGACTTCAAGAACCTGGAACTCTGGGAATATTCCCGGTATGAAGGTAGAACTCTGATCATTACTGAAGCTACTGGAGATGAAGAACCAGATGTTCTGTGGAGGTTCTGAGGAGATTCTGAGGAGGTTCTGTGGAGGTTCTGCTGGTTCCAGTGGACGGTTTGAGGAGGTTCTGCTGGTTCCAGTGGACGGTCTGTGCTGGTTTCTCTGGTTAACTCAGTAAGTGACGGCGGGTTAAAAGCCTCCATTGTCGGGCTGACGTTGGGGCCAGAAGGTTAATTTGGGGCATCAGTCAGTGTTGGGGCCGTTTGAGGACATCTGCCCTGCTTCTGGTGGAAACAAAAGGAGTGACGGAGGTTAAATCCATGGAGAGCAGCTGCTGGAACCTCCTTTAGGACCATTAGTTAGTTCAATCCAGCACCAGGCTGCTGGCTAACCAGAGTTAGCTCAGGTTCAGATCATGGAGGAGCAGAAAGGAGATACAGAACGGTTCATCTATTGACGGATAAACGTTCTGTCTGGAACATATGAAACTACCTGATCTGTTTAGGTCAATAAACCAAAAATCAACCAGTCTGCAGTACCTTCATTAATGAACAGAGTTCTACCTTCATACTGGGAATATTTCCAGAGTTCCAGGTCCTTGAAGTCCATAGAGGAGAACGTCCCCTGGAGAAAGTTCTAGAGTAGAACTACTGACAACTGTCCAAATGAGGTGAATTTATCACAAAAGATGTTAAATTACTGAAATAGGATGCAAAATTACCACAAAAAAGGCAAGAAATCACAAAAACAACACACAAAATTACCACAAGATGCAAAATAATGACAAAAATTACCACAACATAAAAAAAGATGACCACAAGAAGATGTGAAATAACCACAAAAATACAGAAAGAAGGTTTACGAGGGTTAACCTTAACTCTAGTAAACCTTTGGATCAGTTGGATCAGTTTTTTAATCAGTTAACTTTTTTTTTTTTAAATCAATTTTTGTTAATTTTTATCAGATTTTTTAATCAGTATTTAATCGTTTTTATCATTTCTTAATTATTTTTGTTGAATTTTTCTTTTTTTAATCATTTTTAATCATTTTGTAAAATCATTTTTAATCAGCTTTTTTTCAGTTTTTTAAAATCAGTTTTTTAATCAGTTTTTATCAATTATTTGAGTTTTAAAATTATTTTGTATAAATTTTTATCAGCGTTTTTAAAAAATGTATTAGTTTTTCATCAGTTTAGATCAGTTTGATCAGATTTTGATCACTTTTTTGTCAGTTTTCTATCAGTTTTTATTCATTTTTAATCTGTTTTTATGAGTTTTTGATCAGATGTTGACGTGTTGAAAGTATTTTTCCTCCAAACTGGAGAACCGGAGGAGTTCTGGAGGTCCGTCTGCGTTCTGAGGATTTATTTTCAGAATAATGAAGCAACAACAGACTAAAGGTGAGAAACCAGCAGATGGTTCCAGTCTGATGAACTGGAACCAGAACTGGAACCAGGTCTGGCTCTGGACCCGGGTCTTTGTTCTGCAGCAACTCAGCAGCCAAACCAATCAGCTGCTGATTGATTAGATTGATTATGGATCAGGTCTCCTCATCAGATGCCGTTTGTTCTCCAGTTAGGAAGAGAAACGAGTTTTTATATCAGCTTCTGTCCAACAAACATCTGAACCACAGAGAAGAAACAAAAACGCGACATTTAGCAACAGTGGAGGCACAAAAATCAACTGTTTTAATTATTTTAATTCATCGATTTATCAGTCTGAGCAACTGTAAAGAACAATAGGCTAAATTATGGGATTTTTTTCTGCCATTTTGAATGAATTTTGATTAATTTAGATGAATTTTACTTTATTTCGAATGAATTTTGAATAATTTTGATGAATTTTGAGTTGTTTTGGATGAATTTTAAGTCGTTTAGAACAAATTTAAGTCATTTTGGAAAAATTGTGAATCATATTGAGCAGGTTTGGACAATTTTTAGCTCATTTTCGGCAAATTTTAAGTCATTTTCAAGAGATTTTGTTGTTTTTTGGAATAAAAATATGTTAAATTAACACAAAAACATACAAAACCACTACATAAAGACACAAAATCACCACAAAAAGATGCAAAAACACAAAAACAACACACAAAATTACCACAAGATGCAAAATTACCACAAAAATACACAAAATAAGCACAAAATTACACAAAACTACCACAAAGACAGGTGAAATTTCTGCAAAAAGATGCAAAATCACTGTATAAACACACAAAACCACCAAAAAAAAATGAAATTACCACAAAAATAGATGCAAAATCACCACAAGAAAATAAAAAATTACCACCAGATAAAAAATGACCACAAGAAGATTAAAAATCACAACAAAAACACACAAAATCACTGCAGAAAATCAACACAAAAAGACGTGAAATAACCACAACAGATGGCAAACACCACAAAAACACAAAATCAGCGCAAGACAGAGTAAAATAACGACTAATAAACCAACAATCAGCTGATTTTTCTTCATATTAAAGATATTATCAAAGAAAATCCCAGAAAAAAGCATTAATTTGTGTTTAACTGTAAAAAAACAAGAGAAAATGTAAATAATCTTCAGTTTGATGAACACTGGTCGGTTCTTTTGACCCTGAAAGTTCTCCTATCTCTGACTGAAGCTGGACGTAAACACAGCAGAACCTCCATGTTTCCAGCACATGTGACGTGTTCTGTTTACAGCTACATGTGATGAACACGCTAAGCTCCTTCTACTGTTTCCTACAGATAGCAGCTGTCTGAACTCAGCCTGAACCCTGCTGGGTGGTCTGAGCTGCACATAGAGGACTTCATTAGGATAATTAGCTCTACAGGCGTCTAATGACACCCACAAACAGGAAGTAGACCCATGGTACCGGGCTCCTATTGGACGGTTCCCCTCCTGGTACTACCTGATGTTAACCCTCCTGTTGTCCTCATTTATGGGCACCAAAAATATTGTTTCCTTGTCTGAAAAAAATCCAAAAATTCAGCAAAAAAATTCCCCAAATTTCTGAAAATTTGCAAAACCTTCAGGAAGAAAAATCCAATAATTCCTTAAAAGTTCCCCTTAAAGTTTTATTTAAAAAAAAAAAAAAATCCCCCAAATTTGGCAAGAAAATTCTTGAAAATGAGTAAAAATCTTCCAAAAAAATCCTAAAAATATCTAAAGTGATTCCATAAATATCAGTAAAACTTCTAATATTTTATTTAAGAACATTCACATAAAAATCCAAAAGTGAAATTCGCTTTTGGTTGATTTTTATGTGAATGTTCTTAAGAAACATTTTAACATTTCTTTTTTTCCACCAAAAAATGTTCAAAAATTTCCCAAAAATGTTGAAAATGTGGACATCAGAAGTTTCACTGTTAATGTAGATTTTTTTTCCACATTTTCAAACTTTAAAATGGGTCAATCTTGACCCGCAAGAAAACACAAGGGTGAAACGACCTGAAGACTAGTTTCAGTTTAAAAACAGAAGCAGCAGAATCCTGTATCCAGGTCCAGCAGCAAAAAGAAGAAATACAATGATAGATTAGAATAAAATAACCTGACAGACAGTTAGAAACACCTGAACCCGTTCAGTAAAGCAGCTCTGGTAGCTTCTGATTAATTATCAGTTGAATCAGTTAAATCATTTAAGTTTAGACGATAAAACTACTCATTTACTTTGTGACTTTGAATGTGCTGATTAACTTTCAGCACCAAATAAAACTTGGTAAAGGTTTGGATCCTGTGGAGTCAAAAAGTAGACGAACAGTTTTATTCTTTTAAATTAGCCAAGCAGTTTTATTTTCTAAATATTCACTGCCTTTCCTAAATTTCGTATATGAAATGTGAAAGGAAACATCTTCCAGTTTGTAAAAATGTGTTTGTGGCTAAAACAAAGCTAAACTCTGGTGGTTGCTAGGAGGGTAATAACAATAATCTAGATTCTGATTGGTTCCTCTTCTGCAGCTCAGATCAATAAAAAATAATGATTTTAATCTTTCTGGTGGAACCATCCCTAAACCGGACCATGTTCCTGATGTTCTACAGATACTAACCCTACTAATCCTACAGATACTAATCCTACAGATACTAACCTACAGATACTAACCCTACTAACCCTACAGATACTAACCTACAGATACTAACCCTACTAACCCTACAGATACTAATCCTACAGATACTAACCTACAGATACTAACCTACAGATACTAACCCTACTAATCCTACAGATACTAATCCTATAGATACTAACCTACAGATACTAACCCTACTAACCCTACAGATACTAATCCTACAGATACTAACCTACAGATACTAACCCTACAGATACTAACCTACAGATACTAACCCTACTAACCCTACAGATACTAATCCTACAGATACTAACCTACAGATACTAACTTACAGATACTAACCCTACTAATCCTACAGATACTAATCCTACAGATACTAACCTACAGATACTAACCCTACTAACCCTACAGATACTAATCCTACAGATACTAACCTACAGATACAAACCCTACTAACCCTACAGACACTAACCCTACAGATACTAATCCTACAGATACATACCTACTAACCCTACAGATACTAACCCTACTAACCCTACAGATACTAACCTACAGATACTAACCCTACTAACCCTACAGACACTAACCCTACAGATACTAATCCTACAGATACTAACCCTACTAACCCTACAGATACTAATCCTACTAACCCTACAGATACTAACCTACAGATACTAACCCTACTAACCCTACAGATACTAACCTACAGATACTAACCCTACTAACCCTACAGACACTAACCCTACAGATACTAATCCTACAGATACTAACCCTACTAACCCTACAGATACTAATCCTACTAACCTACAGATACTAACCTACAGATACTAACCCTACTAATCCTACAGATACTAACCTACAGATACTAACCCTACTAACCCTACAGATACTAACCTACAGATACTAACCCTACTAACCCTACAGATACTAACCTACAGATACTAACCCTACTAACCCTACAGATACTAATCCTACAGATACTAACCCTACTAACCCTACAGATATTAATCCTAACCCTACAGATACTAACCTACAGATACTAACCCTACTAAGCCTACAGATACTAATCCTACAGATACTAACCCTACTAACCCTACAGATATTAATCCTACTAACCCTACAGATACTAACCTACAGATACTAACCCTACTAACCCTACAGATACTAACCTACAGATACTAACCCTACTAACCCTACAGACACTAATCCTACAGACACTAACCCTACAGATACTGACCCTACTAATCCTACAGACACTAACCCTACAGATACTAACCTACAGATACTAACCCTGCTAACCCTTCAGACACTAACTCTGCTAACCCTACAGATACTAACCCTACCAGTGTGGCGGTTCTGAGCAGGTTTCTGGTGTTTCTGGGTCCAGACCGTGGATAAAGCAGCGTTTTATAGGAGCCTGCAGCTGTTGGATCAGACAGTCATGACTTCCTGTAAAGATCTGATGAATTCACGGCTCCCTGCAGCAGCCAAATAAAAGCTGACTATGAAAACATGGCATAAAACGGCGGCTTTTATTGGAACAAGTGTTGCCGTTCTGTTTATTATCATGTCTGTGATGGCCAACAGCCGCCGTTAACTCAGCAACTGTTTGTTCAGCTTCAGGTTTATAAAGAGAAGAAGAATCATTAGACTCATCATGAGACTCATCATGAGACTCATCATTAGATTCATCAGAGCTGAGGAGGAGGAGGATATCTATAGAGCTTTAATTAGAGGCAAAGAAATCCATAAACCTCAGATCATTATGAGTCAATGATCTCATGATGAATAAAATAATTTCCTGGGCAGGTCTGACCGATCATTAAGCTGATTTTACTGTGAAGTTAGAAGCTGTGAGATGAAACATCTGACTTTAGATTAACAGATACTAACCCTACAGATACTAACCGAGATACTAACCCTACAGATACTAACCCTACAGATACTAAACCTACAGATACTAACCTACAGATACTAACCATACAGATACTAACCGAGATACTAACCCTACAGATACTAACCCTACAGATACTAAACCTACAGATACTAAACCTACAGATACTAACCTACAGATACTAACCATACAGATACTAACCGAGATACTAACCCTACAGATACTAACCCTACAGATACTAACCCTACAGATACTAAACCTACAGATACTAACCTACAGATACTAACCATACAGATACTAACCGAGATACTAACCCTACAGATACTAACCCTACAGATACTAAACCTACAGATACTAACCTACAGATACTAACCATACAGATACTAACCGAGATACTAACCCTACAGATACTAACCCTACAGATACTAACCCTACTAATCCTACAGACACTAACCCTACAGATACTAACCTAGAGATACTAACCCTACTAACCCTACAGATACTAACCCTACTGATACTAACCCTACTAATCCTACAGATACTAACCCTACAGATACTAACCCTATTAATCCTACAGATACTAACCCTACAGATACTAACCCTACAGACACTAACCCAACAGAATACGTTCAGGAGCTTCCTGGGAATCAACAGGTTTTAGTTTTATCTCCTATTGTCGACCCACCATCAGCAGGTTCCTGAGTCTGTTAAAACAACACCAACTCTTTGGAGCTTCAGCAGAAACCAACTGGACGTATATACAGTGTTTACAGTATCTGTAGTACTAGTAATATTTGCATCACGTGTAGTATTTCCTGTACTTGCAGTATTCCCCTCCAGAATGACGTCGACTCTGATCCTTAGTGATTTATTGTCGTCCCTGGTCTGTTTGAATGATGCTCTGCTGTATTATTATTGTTGTTGTTGTTGTTATTATTATTATTATTATGATTATTATTATTATTACTACACTTGAACATGTATGTTAATCAAACATGGCAGCCGTGTAATTGGTGCTGCAGCTTTAATTAGTGCCGTTAATTGGAGCAGAGATTGGTCACTGGTTACTGGAGACTTTAATGAGTTCAGTCAGAGAGAAGAACTCGTTAATTATCTCACTGCTAAGATTTTCTCTCTCTCTCTCTCTCTCTATATATATATATATATATGTTTTTATATATAAACATATATATATACATACATACATACATATATATGTATGTATGTATGTATGTATGTATATATATATATATATATATATATATATATATATATATATACATATATACACATATACATATATGTGTATGTATGTATATATATCTTCTTTGACAAGAACTTACCAAAAAAAGAGATAATCAAGTCAAAGTGAAAGCAGATTTTTACAGTGACATTAATTAATAAAAAATATTAAATGTAAAATAAGTAACTGCTTTGATGCTGCCGCCACCGTGCTTCACATCATCTTGGTGGCCTCCCTCTCTAGTCTGGTTCTCCTTCAGAGGAGTCATAGGAGTCTTGGTGGCCTCCCTCTCTAGTCTCTTTCTCCTTCAGAGGAGTCATAGGAGTCTTGGTGGCCTCCCTCTCTAGTCTCTTTCTCCTTCAGAGGAGTCATAGGAGTCTTGGTGGCCTCCCTCTCTAGTCTCTCAGGTCTTGAGGACGTCCTGCTCCAGTCAGATTTATTCATGTTCCATCTTCCTTCCATTTCTTAATGATGGATTTAACTGGACTCCAGGAGAGCTTCAGGAACTTTAAATGTTCTCGTATCGTCCTGACTGGAACATCTTCATCCCTCTAGTCAATCATTTGAATGTCTTTAACAATGACAACAACAATGACGACAACAACAACGACACCAACAACAACACCATCCAGCAGCAGCAGCAGCGGTTTATTGTTCCCAGACTGTCGGTAGAACGTTCCAGCTCCACTCAGCAGATGTCAGGGTGTTAGGAGGAGGTCCAGGCCGGTTCTGTCTGCTGCGATGCTGATATGATTAAATATTTATTCCTTCCTGATATCCACCCTGACATCACTCTGTTCTCTGATGGTTCCTCCTCAGTTCCTTCCATAAAAACAGGAATATTTGTGGCACCTCGTTAAAGAGCAGCTGCTCCGTGGCTAACGGCTGCATCAGCGCTGCCACTAATATTATGGTTAGAGGCTGTGAGCTGACGGGACGGTGCTGGAGGAGAACCGAGGAACCGAGGAACAACATGGACAACATGTTCATCAGAGGAACGTCTGAGAGGACTGAACGTTCTGCTGGAAACACGGCAACATACATGATGCTAAAATCAGATCAATGGATGATGAACAGCCTGGAAAAAAAGTTATTTCATATACACTTCTAGAACCACTGTAAATACTGTAAATAGTGCAAACACTGTAAATACTGCAAACACTATAAACACTGCAAATACTGCAAACACTGTAAATACTGCAAACACTTTAAATACTGCAAATACTGCAAACACTGTAAATACTGTAAATACTACAAACACTGTAAATATTGCAAACACTGTAAATACTGCAAATACTGCAAACACTGTAAATACTGCAAATACTGCAAACACTGCAAATACTGCAAACACTGCAAATACTTCAAACACTGTAAATACTGCAAACACTGTAAATACTGTAAATACTGCAAACACTGTAAATACTAAAATGATGTATAGGAGCTGCAGCAGGCTGAAGTTTTTCAGGTCAAAAGGAGAAAAACGTTCCTGAACTCTAAATGATGGAGATGAAACCAGACAGCAGCAGATTATTATTGTTATTATTCATAATTATTTTATTATTATTATTATCATTAGTAGTAGTAGTAGTAGTAGTAGTAGTAGTATTAGTATTATTAGTATTATTATTAGTATTGATGCTGGTGTCCATCAGTTGACTGCAGTATTTCACCATAATGATGGTATTCTGTGGAGTCTGTGTGTAATCCTGAGTACTTTAAATATGAAAGCAGCGTGTACTGTAGAAGTATAAATACTACAAGTCTCTGCAGAACTACAAGAAGGAAATAAATGAGAATTAATCCAGCAGCAGCTGATGAACAAAGAGACGGAGACAAAGAGAACGTCTGTGGAGGACGGACAGGAAGTAGTCCTCATTCTGGATGCTAATACATACAGATCAAAGCTCAGGAGAAGACATGAAAACGACACGTCTGTTTGTAGGAACACGGAGGAGGAACATGGAGGAGAGAACACGTTCTAATTACAGAATGAGAGTCTATTCCCAGGAAGTAGAAATACTCACAGGAAGTGTACTAATCACCTGTTGAAAGACAGAGAGGCCGTTTAATGAAGTACAAAATACTACCTGAATACCCTGAATAATGCCCCCCTCATTAAGCATCCGTCTGGATAATTACCTCCTCATTACCCCGGGGTCTAAACGAGCTCCGGCTAATTGGAGCCACAGACAGACGAGATGAAAGTACACGGAGTCGTTAAAAGAAATACTTCAAACCATTACCACACGCTGAGTACATGGACTGAATGTATAGTGTCTACTACACCATTACAACACTACAATACTAGAATAGTACAAATATTACAATACTACACTACTACACTACTACAATACTACAAATATTACACTACTACAATACTACACTACTACAATACTACAAATATTACACTACTACAATACTACACTACTACAATACTACAAATATTACACTACTACAATACTACACCACTAAAATACTACACCACTACAATACTACACTAGTACAATACTACACTACTACACTACTGCAATACTACACTACTACAATACTACAATACTACAATACTACACTACTGCAATACTACACTACTACAATATTACAATAGTATAATACTACACTACTACAACAGTACAATACTACACTACTACAATACTACACCACTAAAATACTACACCACTACAATACTACACTAGTACAATACTACACTACTACACTACTGCAATACTACACTACTACAATACTACAATACTACACTACTGCAATACTACAATACTACACTACTACAATATTACAATAGTATAATACTACACTACTACAACAGTACAATACTACAATGCTACAATACTACAATAGCACAATATTACAATAGTACAATACTACACTACTACAATACTACACTACTACAATAGTACAATACTGCACTACTACAATACTACACTTCTACAATAGTACAATACTACACTACTACAATACTACAATACTACAAATATTACACTACTACACTATCAGATGCTAAATACATGGACTGATCCTCCGGTTTTTCTCTGGGATCAGTTCCTCCAACAGTCAGATTCCTCTCTGGAGGGGAAGTAAAAGTACTACAAGTATTGCAAATACCGTAAAAACTGCAAATACTGTAAATACAGCAAATACTACAACCAGACATTTACCTGTACAGGTGGGTTAGCAGCAGGTCACATGTCAGAGCTGATAAAGCACTGAGATCCCACCACCGTGCTGCACATCATGATGCTGCCACCACCATGCTTTAAATCATGATGCTGCCACCACCATGCTTCACATCATGATGCTGCCACCACCATGCTTCATGATGCTGCCACCACCATGCTTCCATCATGATGCTGCCACCACCATGCTTCACATCATGATGCTGCCACCACCATGCTTCACATCATGATGCTGCCACCACCATGCTTCATGATGCTGCCACCACCATGCTTCCATCATGATGCTGCCACCACCATGCTTCACATCATGATGCTGCCACCACCATGCTTCACATCATGATGCTGCCACCACCATGCTTCACATCATGATGCTGCCACCACCATGCTTCACATCATGATGCTGCCACCACCATGCTTCACATCATGATGCTGCCACCACCATGCTTCAAATCATGATGCTGCCACCACCGTGCTTCACATCATGATGCTGCCACCACCATGCTTCAAATCATGATGCTGCCACCACCGTGCTTCACATAATGATGCTGCCACCACCGTGCTGCACATCATGATGCTGCCACCACCATGCTTCACATCATGATGCTGCCACCACCATGCTTCATGTTATGATGCTGCCTCCACCATGCTTCACATCATGATGCTGCCACCACCATGCTTCATGTTATGATGCTGCCTCCACCATGCTTCACATCATGATGCTGCCACCACCATGCTTCACATCATGATGCTGCCACCACCATGCTTCACATCATGATGCTGCCACCACCATGCTTCACATCATGATGCTGCCACCACCATGCTTTAAATCATGATGCTGCCACCACCGTGCTTCACATCATGATGCTGCCACCACCATGCTTTAAATCATGATGCTGCCACCACCGTGCTTCACATCATGATGCTGCCACCACCGTGCTTCACATAATGATGCTGCCACCACCGTGCTTCACATAATGATGCTGCCACCACCGTGCTTCACATCATGATGCTGCCACCACCATGCTTCACATCATGATGCTGCCACCACCATGCTTCATGTTATGATGCTGCCTCCACCATGCTTCACATCATGATGCTGCCACCACCATGCTTCACATCATGATGCTGCCACCACCATGCTTCACATCATGATGCTGCCACCACCATGCTTCACATCATGATGCTGCCACCACCATGCTTCACATCATGATGCTGCCACCACCATGCTTCACATCATGATGCTGCCACCACCATGCTTTAAATCATGATGCTGCCACCACCGTGCTTCACATCATGATGCTGCCACCACCGTGCTTCACATCATGATGCTGCCTCCACCATGCTTCACATCATGATGCTGCCACCACCATGCTTCACATCATGATGCTGCCACCACCATGCTTTAAATCATGATGCTGCCACCACCGTGCTTCACATCATGATGCTGCCACCACCATGCTTCACGTTATGATGCTGCCACCACCATGCTTCATGTTATGATGCTGCCTCCACCATGCTTCATGTTATGATGCTGCCTCCACCATGCTTCATGTTATGATGCTGCCACCACCGTGCTTCACATCATGATGATGCTGCCTCCACTGTGCTTCATGTTATGATGCTGCCTCCACCATGCTTCACATCATGATGCTGCCACCACCATGCTTCATGTTATGATGCTGCCTCCACCATGCTTCACATCATGATGCTGCCACCACCATGCTTCACATCATGATGCTGCCACCACCATGCTTCACATCATGATGCTGCCACCACCATGCTTCACATCATGATGCTGCCACCACCATGCTTTAAATCATGATGCTGCCACCACCGTGCTTCACATCATGATGCTGCCACCACCATGCTTTAAATCATGATGCTGCCACCACCGTGCTTCACATCATGATGCTGCCACCACCGTGCTTCACATAATGATGCTGCCACCACCGTGCTTCACATAATGATGCTGCCACCACCGTGCTTCACATCATGATGCTGCCACCACCATGCTTCACATCATGATGCTGCCACCACCATGCTTCATGTTATGATGCTGCCTCCACCATGCTTCACATCATGATGCTGCCACCACCATGCTTCACATCATGATGCTGCCACCACCATGCTTCACATCATGATGCTGCCACCACCATGCTTCACATCATGATGCTGCCACCACCATGCTTCACATCATGATGCTGCCACCACCATGCTTTAAATCATGATGCTGCCACCACCGTGCTTCACATCATGATGCTGCCACCACCGTGCTTCACATCATGATGCTGCCTCCACCATGCTTCACATCATGATGCTGCCACCACCATGCTTCACATCATGATGCTGCCACCACCATGCTTTAAATCATGATGCTGCCACCACCGTGCTTCACATCATGATGCTGCCACCACCATGCTTCACGTTATGATGCTGCCACCACCATGCTTCATGTTATGATGCTGCCTCCACCATGCTTCATGTTATGATGCTGCCTCCACCATGCTTCATGTTATGATGCTGCCACCACCGTGCTTCACATCATGATGATGCTGCCTCCACTGTGCTTCATGTTATGATGCTGCCTCCACCATGCTTCCCAGTGTGGATGTTGTGTTGTGATGATGGTCAGTGTTTGGAATAAAACATATCGTGTCTGAAGGATATAAAGCAGCTTCCTTCCAGTAAATACGTTCCTCGGTTCTACGGTAAATATGTTCCTCGGTTCTACAGTGAATACGTTCCTCAGTTCTAAAGTAAATACGTTCCTCGGTTCCAGCGTTTATCAGATGAACAGTTCTTAAAAAGCCTCATTTGTGTTTCCAGGTTGAGAACCTCCAGACATCTCGGTTCTTCTGACGGATTACTCGGTTGATTTGCTAAAAACGGGTTCCTTCCTCTCTACCTTGAACTCTGGCGTCTGAAACATCCTCGGAGGAATTGGTGCCGACCTGATTTATGGGCCTTATTGCGGCGGATAATTAATTTTATGCATATGACTTCCTTTACGATTACGGAGAAGTTCAATAAGAGAACATCTGCATGGAAAAGGGCAGAAGATCTGAACCTGGAGGAGAACAACCTGAAGGACGACTCAGTGTTCCTTCATTTCACTGAGATAAACTCCACAGAACGCTGAAGGAAGGCTGCTGGAAATAAACCTCAATATTATTAACCCTCCTGTTGTCCTCATTTACACCAGAAAAATATTGTTCCCTTGTCTGAAAAAAATCCAAAAATTCAGCCAAAAAAAAATCTCCAAATTTAACAAGAAAGAAAAAAAAAGTAAATATTTTCCAAAAATGAATAAAAATCTTCCCCTCAAAAAATCCTAGAAATATCTAAAGTGATTCCATATATATCAGTAAAAGCTCTAACATTTTCTTTAAGAACATTTGGAAAAAAATCTGCCAAAATCCAGTGAAATTCGCTGGATTTTGGCAGATTTTTTTTTTTTGGAATGTTCTTAAACATTTTTTTTAACATTTCTTTTGTTCCACCAAAACATGTTCAAACATTTCCCAAAAATGTTGAAAATGTGGAAACTATCCAGATATCCAGACATTTATACTTTTACAGCCGCAACCTTTATGTCTCACTTTTGTCATTTCCTATCACATTTATGTCGTTTTATGTCTTATTTTGATCATACTGTCTCATTTTTCTTATGTCATTTTTTGTCTCTTTTCCTAATTTCGTGTCTTGTTTGTTGTTTTGTGTCACATTTATGTCGTTTTGTTTTGTCTTGTTTTATGTCGTTTTATGTCTTTTGTCATCGTGTCTCGTTTTTTTTCATTTTGTCTCATTTATAGTGTTTCCTGTCATTTTTGTCATTTTGTCTTGTTTTCCAAATTTAGTTTCTTGTTATTTTTTGCCACATTTATGTTATATGTCTTATTTTTGTCATCTTGTGTCTCGTATTTCTTGTTTTATGTCTCGTTTTTTTCATTTTATGCCTTGTTTATGTTGTTTCTTGTCAGATTCATGTCGTTTTATATCTTATTTTATCATTTTGTGTCTCGTTTAAGTTGCTTTGTGTCATATTTATTGTTTTACATCTTATTTTGATAATTTTCTCTCGTTTTTCCTGTTTTATGTCATTTGTGTTTCTTGTTTCATTTTGTTTCACATTTATGTCATTTTACATCTTATTTTTGTCATTTTGTTTGTTTTTCTAGTTTTATTGTCATTTTATGTCTTGTTTGTTTAATTTTAGTTGTCTGTGGTCATTTTATTTCCACATATTAATAATATCTAATTATTTCCATTTTTAAACACTATTTTCAGGAGAATGTTGAAATAAGACAAATAGATTGAAGTGATTTATAAAATCTGTGGATTAAAAGCTCAGATTGTTTCCTCTGAAACTATCAGGAAGTTCTAAATCTGTCGGTTCTTTGTGTGTTTTCCAGTTTCTGTCTGATAAATGAAGTCCTTGAAGACATGAAGTGTTTTTGTGGTTTAGTATAAATCCATGTGAAGCAGCTCGCCTGTTTCCTGACTCTCTCAGTAAAACTGGACCTGACCAGAGCTTTAGAAGCTTCACGTCCAATCAGAGGCTGAGCTGACTGACACCTGACGTCACCTGAGATCACCTGTCCAGCTGCTCTGAGACCTGCTGTCGCTCTGATCCGTCTCAGCCCGTTACAAGAAGAAGAGAATAAACTCAAAGTGAAGCAGACACCGCTCAAAGCGTTTAGTCTTCATCATCTACAAGCAGCAGAACCTCAGCAGAGTTCAGAAATAAGAAATAAATTCACTAAAAATCATTCATTTTTATTGAAGTTCAGAGAGTTTGGTTCTAAAATGTCAGAAAATGATAAAAACATGAATCAAAAATCTTCAGTTTACTGTTAAAGAGAAAAGAAACCAGAAAAGATTCACATTAAGGAGCTGAATTTAAACATTTTTTGATCAAAAGTTCCTCAAACTGATCTAAAATAGAACCATTCATTTAACCCTCGTGTTGTTCTGCGGGTCAAAATTGACCCGTTTTAAAGTTTGAAAATGTGGAAAAAATATTTATTTTCACAGTGAAACTTCTGATGTCCACATTTTCAAAATTTTTGGGAAATCTTTGAACATTTTATGGTGGAAAAAAAATGTTAAAAATGTTTCTTAAGAACATTCACAAATTTTATTTATACATTTATTTAATAGGGACAGAACAAGGTCCCTGAAACATACAAAAACAACAATAAATACAACAATCAACGTCACATAAACAGTTTTGGTTTGATTTGAGCCATCGTCTGATTTTACAGTTAAACTCATTCAGATCTGTCAGGTGTTTCAGTTCAGCAGGTAAGGTGTTCCAGATCTGTGGCCCTTTCACTGAGAATGCACTCCGTCCAAAAGCAGTTTTACACCAAGCTGTTCTACAGTCTCCGTTTGCTACTCCTCTTCTAGTCATACCACGAGTTTCACTTCTTTGGATCATACCGCTAACAGAATCTGGAGCAAGACCAGTAACACATTTAAAAACTAATTTTAAAAAAGAATAGTTTAACCAAAATCCAGCAAATTCACTGGATTTTGGTTGATTTTTATGTGAATGTTCTTAAAGAAAATATTAGAAGTTTTACTGATATATATGGAATCACTTTAGATATTTTTAGGATTTTTAATGAAAATTTTAATTGATTTTTTTGAAAATATTTACAATTTTTATTTTTTGTTTCTTTTTATTTTTATTTCTTGCCAAATTTGGGGATTTTTAAAAAAAAAAAAAAACAACAACAAACTTTTAAGGGAAACTTTTAAGGAATTTTGCTAATTTTTATAAATTTGGGGAATTTTACTGTACTGAATTTTTGGATTTTTTTCAGAGAAAGGAACATTATTTTTTGGTACCCATAAATGAAGACAACAGGAGGGTTAATAATTAACAGCTGATAGATTAAACATCAAACTGTAGTTTTCACACAAGAACAAAGTGAAACTAAAACGTCCAAAATCTATAAAATGACTTCAAATTAGTCCAAAAAACAACAAAAATAAAAATTCTGACTTAAAATTTGCCCAAAACAAGATAAAAATGGTCCAAAGTGAGTCCAGACCTGCTGCAAATGATTCAGTTAGTCCACAACGACTTCAGTTTGTTCTAAATGACCTAAAACACAAAAATTCATCCAAAATAACTCAAAATTCTTTCAAAAAATACTCAAATTTCATCTAAAATAACATAAAATTCATCCAAAATAACTCAGAATTCATCCAGAGCGACTCTAAATTCAGTCCAGATGAGTGTAAATTGTGTGAATCCGACTCGTAACTCGTTAAGAATGAATCAAATCTTGTTTAAATAATGGAAGTTGTGTGAAAGCAGATAGCTGGCTGTAAAGTGATGGAATAGTGAGCAGATGTTGGTGATTAATTGTCTGCTAACGGGGTCTTCTGTCCAGATGTTTCCAGATAAACTACCATCACAGAGTTCATTGGATGTTTATGGGAGAACAACAGGAAACAAACCCTGTTTCAGCTCTTTATTAAAACGGATGACATGAATAATGGAGCCGACACTAAAGGAGGTAATATAAATGCACACGGATATTCTAATCTGCCGACATGCCGTCCGTCTCCAGGTGGAGAAGCAGCAGAATTAATCCACAAACGTTCCGCCGCCTCAGAATTATTCACATACAGGATGATCATTCCCAGATTAATCGGCGACAGGAACTTTTCTCCCAGCTGACCTTTAGCTCCACGGCATTCTCATTTCACCACCAATACCCCACGGACACCTGAGCTGCTGCTGCCACCTGCAAGACGCAGCGCTGGGAACGCAAACCCACTGCAACGCTGCAGAGATCAGCAAAAAAAAAAAAACAAACCCAGAGGAAGGTAGAGGATCTGCAAGGAAATATCTGGAATAGAACCAGAGAGGAAGTCAGAGGAGCTGCAGGACGGAAAACAGGGAAATATCTACAGGATGAGGAGGGAAAACTGTCACTAAAAGACAGAAACAAGACACAAAACAACAAAAACAAGACTCAAAACAACAAAAATAAGACTCAAAACAACAAAAATAAGACAAAAAA
>NC_072782.1:32978547-33077807 GCF_022539595.1 Amphiprion ocellaris | reverse complement strand
AAAACAACAAAAATAAGACTCAAAACAACAAAAATAAGACAAAAAACAACATAAACAAGACACAAAACAACAAAAATAAGACTCAAAACAACAAAAATCAGACACAAAACAACAAAAACAAGACACAAAACAACAAAAATAAGACTCAAAACAACAAAAATAAGACATAAAACAACATAAACAAACATGAGACACAAGTACATGATAAATAATTGAGACCAAAAACAAGACGCAAAACGACTAAACAAGCCACAGAATGAGGAACATTCCATCATGAGAACGTTCCAAAGCATAAAATCCAACAGAAGGTTCAACACTAGAACAAAAACAGAAACATCTAACACGAGCCACAGTTTATTCAAAAGACTCAAAATCTGCACCGAACAAGTTTGAAATTGTGCAAAAAGTGACTCAAAGTAGGTTCAAAATGATTCTAAATGAATCCAGAATGACCCGGAGTTCGTCCAAAACAAGTTAGAAGAATAAAAAATGACTCAAATTCATTCAGATCGTTTAGGAATGAGTCCAAAATCTCAAAATGTCTCTGAAAATGTCCAAAATGAGCTCAAACTTCTGCTCAAAATGACTTGAAACTCAAAATAAAATAATCTGAATTTTCTCCAAAATAACTTTAAAATTTGTCCCAGAATAACTAAACTGATCCATAATAACTAAACTGATCCAGAATAATTGATCTGATCCAGAATAACTAAACTGATCCAGAATAACTAAACTGATCCAGAATAAATAAACTGATCCAGAATAACTGTACACTAATTCAGAATAACTAATTCTGTTCCTGGTCTTCTGCCAGCAGCCTCCCAGTGCTGTGAACCAACAGATGGCTGAGGCTCGTTTAGCGGCGGTTGTCATGGAGATGAGGACGTTAATTATTCTGCTGATGAGTCGCTGTTCCAGGACACGCCCCCTCCATTACAGGTGTTAATGAACGACTCCCCTGACAGGTGTTCTGCTGTTTCACATGGAGGAGGTCAGAACCTGGAGATGTTCGGTCTCAGATACAGGTGACGAGCTGCACAGGTGAGTCCAGGTTCAGGTTGATTAACGAGGAGGGGGCGGAGCTTCAGCAGCAGGTCACAGATGCTCCATTAGGATGTTAATGACAGCAGCTCATCGTCCACAGCTTCAGATAACAATCAGAGCCGCCAAGGGCCCAGGAGGGGCCCGACACTGAATATAGAGGAACCTGGAGGGTCCTGGAGGGACCTGGAGGGTCCTGGAGGGTCCTGGAGGGTCCTGGAGGGACCTGGTGGGACCTGGTGGGACCTAGAGGGTCCTGGAGGGTCCTGGAGGGACCTGGTGGGACCTGGAGGGTCCTGGAGGGTCCTGGAGGGTCCTGGAGGGTCCTGGAGGGACCTGGTGGGACCTGGTGGGACCTAGAGGGTCCTGGAGGGTCCTGGAGGGACCTGGTGGGACCTGGAGGGTCCTGGAGGAGACCAAAATCCTCCAAAATGACCTGAAATTCGTCCAACTGGCTTGAAATGTGTTCAGAAAGAAACTAATGTTCAAAATGTGTCCAAACTGATTTGTTTTGTTTGCTCAAAATGAATGAAATGAATTCCCAGTTTGTTACTCAGTATTAATTCTTCATGACTCAAATCATCAAAAACATCTGAAAATAGTCAGAGAGGATAAATTCATTTAATCAGGAGCTGATCTACAGCTCACACGGAGGCCATGGAGGGACCCGACATCCTCCAAAAGGACTAAAACTCATCCAAAAGGACTAAAATTCATCCAAAAGGACTAAAATTCATCCAAAAGGACGTGAAAATCATCCAAAAGGACTTGAAATTTGGTCAACACCAGTTTAAATCTGTCCAAAATGAATTACATTTAGTCTGGTTTAAAAATAGTCAGACATGACTCAAAGACACCAATCTCCATAAAAGAGAGTGAAACTGCTGCAAAAACACACAAATTGATTCCAGAAAGACGTCAAGTTACGACATAAAGTTGTCCTGGACGGGCCTGGATCGACCTAAAATCCTCCAAAATGACTAAAAATTAATCCAGAATGACTTGAAATTTGGCCAACATCAGTTTAAATCTGTCCAAAATGAATTATATTTAGTTTAAAACTGGTCTAAAATAGTCAGACATGACTCAAAGACACAAATCACCACAAAAGACACAAAATTACTGCAAAAAGACAAAATTATTGCAGAAAGACACAAAATTACTGCAGAAAGACACAAAATTACTGCAGAAAGACACACACATCACCATGCAGAGTGTGTTTTCCCTCCAGAGACACTGCAGGTCTCAGGGGTTTTAATAGATTCATTTTAATAATAAAGAGCAGAGTTTAGATCCATTTACTGCTGATCTCTGAGCCTCTATTCAGGACCAGCTGAGAGCGCACGGCACGTGCACTGATCTTATCTGCTCACACTGATGGTCCTTCTGGGCCTCAAGGGTCCTGGAGGAACCTGGAGGGGTCTTGGAGGCTACTCCAGGACCCTCCAGGATCCCTCAGGACCCTCCAGTGTTTTGTTATTTTAGCATATTTTTCTAGCAATTTTACAACTTGTTGTCGTTATTTCATGTCTTCCTGTTGTGATTTTATGTCTTTTACTAGTAATTTTGAGTGTTTTTGTGGTGATTTTGCATCTCTTCCCAGTAATTTCATTTTTTTGTGGTGATTTTTTCTTTCTGTAGTAATATTGAATCTCTTTATGGTGATTTTGCATCTTTTTGTGGGGATTTTGTGTCTTCACGTAGAAGTTTCTTTTTTTGTAGTTTTCCCAGAACTCAGATGTTTCTCCTCCTAAATGTCATGGTTCTATCTGCTGGACTGATGAAGTTCTGATAAAGTCCATTAAAAGTGATAAATCTGGAGCCTCCTCTATGGACTAAAACTTCCTGAATCCAGCAGGTATGAAGTATAAACCCCCTCCAGCAGCTGCTACTACTTTATTGTCCCGAGTATTTTTATCATCTGTGTTTTTACTTGAGTAAAACTTCGCTCTGCTACAGTGGAAGGAAACTAACGGAGTTCAGGGAGGATTTTGTGATGTTAATTTTGCCCTTAATGGATCTTCTGAATTTGCATTAAAGTGACGTTTTATTGGCTACTGAGCCTCATGTTTGCTCCGTAACCACGGAAACGGACAACAATCAGTGCAGACCCTGAAGGAACCGCTGAAAAAGATCGACTATAGGAGGTTAGAAAGAGCATGAAATGGATCTGTGGCCTGCTGCTGATGAGTCTGAGTGAAAAACCTTCTAAAGGTGTCCAAAACCATCTGAAAACGTGTCCAAAACCAGCTAAAAATGTGTCCAAAACCAGCTGAAAACATGTCCAAAACCAGCTGAAAACATGTCCATAAACTGCTGAAAACGTGTCCAAAACCAGCTGAAAACATGTCCATAAACTGCTGAAAATGTGTCCAAAACCAGCTAAAAATGTGTCCAAAACCAGCTGAAAACGTGTCCATAAACTGCTGAAAACGTGTCCAAAACCAGCTGAAAATGTGTCCAAAACCAGCTGAAAACGTGTCCAAAACCAGCTAAAAATGTGTCCAAAACCAGCTGAAAACGTGTCCAAAACCAGCTAAGAATGTGTCCAAAACCAGCTGAAAACATGTCCAAAACCAGCTGAAAACATGTCCAAAACCAGCTGAAAACATGTCCATAAACTGCTGAAAACGTGTCCAAAACCAGCTGAAAACATGTCCATAAACTGCTGAAAATGTGTCCAAAACCAGCTAAAAACGTGTCCAAAACCAGCTGAAAACGTGTCCATAAACTGCTGAAAACATGTCCAAAACCAGCTGAAAATGTGTCCAAAACCAGCTAAAAATGTGTCCAAAACCAGCTGAAAACGTGTCCAAAACCAGCTAAGAATGTGTCCAAAACCAGCTGAAAACATGTCCAAAACCAGCTGAAAACATGTCCATAAACCAGCTGAAAAGGTGTCCAAAACCAGCTAAAAACGTGTCCAAAACCAGCTGAAAATGTGTCCAAAACCAGCTAAAAACGTGTCCAAAGCCAGCTAAAACGTGTCCAAAACGAGCTGAAAACGTGTCCAAAAACTGCTGAAAATGTGTCCAAAACCAGCTGAAAATGTGTCCAAAACCAGCTGAAAATGTGTCCAAAACCAGCTAAAAATGTGTCCAAAACCAGCTGAAAACGTGTCCAAAACCAGCTAAGAATGTGTCCAAAACCAGCTGAAAACATATCCAAAACCAGCTGAAAACATGTCCATAAACCAGCTGAAAACGTGTCCAAAACCAGCTAAAAACGTGTCCAAAACCAGCTGAAAATGTGTCCAAAACCAGCTAAAAACGTGTCCAAAGCCAGTTAAAACGTGTCCAAAACCAGCTGAAAACGTGTCCAAAAACTGCTGAAAATGTGTCCAAAACCAGCTAAAAACGTGTCCAAAACCAGCTGAAAATGTGTCCAAAACCAGCTAAAAACATGTCCAAAACCAGCTGAAAACGTGTCCAAAACCAGCTGAAACGTGTCCAAAAACTGCTGAAAACGTGTCCAAAACCAGCTAAAAACATGTCCAAAACCAGCTGAAAACGTGTCCATAAACTGCTGAAAACGTGTCCAAAACCAGCTGAAAATGTGTCCAAAACCAGCTGAAAATGTGTCCAAAACCAGCTGAAAACATGTCCAAAACCAGCTAAAAATGTGTCCAAAACCAGCTGAAAACATGTCCATAAACTGCTGAAAATGTGTTCAAAACCAGCTGAAAACATGTCCAAAACCAGCTGAAAATGTGTCCAAAACCAGCTGAAAATGTGTCCAAAACCAGCTAAAAATGTGTCCAAAACCAGCTGAAAACATGTCCAAAACCAGCTAAAAATGTGTCCAAAACCAGCTGAAAATGTGTCCATAAACTGCTGAAAACGTGTCCAAAACCAGCTAAAAATGTGTCCAAAACCAGCTAAAAATGTGTCCAAAACCAGCTGAAAACATGTCCAAAACCAGCTAAAAATGTGTCCAAAACCAGCTAAAAACGTGTCCAAAACCAGCTGAAAACGTGTCCAAAAACTGCTGAAAATGTGTCCAAAACCAGCTGAAAATGTGTCCAAAACCAGCTGAAAACATGTCCAAAACCAGCTAAAAGAAACGTGTAAAATATCTAAAATGTCTGAAATGACTCCAAAACTTTTCCAAAACAGGTGAGGGTTTGTCCAGTGGTTCCACTGGTTCCACTGGTTCCACGATAAACTGGAGATGATTCACGTCTGAATTTAGTCACTGGAATATTTTTTTTTTTAACTGTTTATTGTCCAGACTTTTTTATTTTCTGAAATTACAGAAAATATTCAGTAAAATCATTTTAATTTTCATTAAACACAAAAACAAACAAAACTGTAAACAACCTGTAAACAAATTGTAAACAAAGTGTAGTTTAGCAGTTATTCATTTATTCTGACTGTTATATTTTACACACATCTGCCAGGATTTACAATCAGAAACACATGTATTTATATTTATGTATATTTATGTAAATAAGGGACTGAACAGTGTTGAATGATTTGAACAGTTTTATTAGTTTCTGGATAAATTCACTGTAAAACTGCAGTTGAACTGGATTTAAATGCACTGGAAAGATTCACTGATATGTAGAGTTACAGGTTGAATGGACAGGAGACTGTTTATTATGGGATGTCTCTATTCCTCTCTGTATTATGTTATGGGATGTCTCTACTCCTCATTTTATTATGGGATGTCTATCTCCACTCTGTATTATGGGATGTCTGTCTCCTGGTCTAACCCTACAGATGGACATCAGGTGACCACCGGGGCATCTCCACTGCTCAGGTGTGTCTCTCCGGAGGCTCCCGTCCCCTCGGGCCCCAGGGCCCCAGCTGGGTCAGCTCCGGTGTCGCCTTCCAATCTGCAGGATGTATTCATGATTAAAGATCAGGCTCCATGACCGTCACCGTGGCGCCGCCGCGGTCACGTGACTCCAGTTATTAATGGTCGTCGTCTCTCCACCTCCTGACACGCTGCTCTGGCTGTCAGTCTGTCAACGGAGCGCCGCCGGAGGGCCGAAGGAGGGCCAACGGAGGGCTGAAGGAGGGCCGAAGGAGGGTCGCCGGAGGGCCGCCGGAGGGCCGCCGGAGTCCCGATGGAGTCCCGATGGAGTCCCGATGGAGTCCCGATGGGGGGCCGAAGGAGGGCCGAAGCAGGGCCATCGGAGTCCCGATGGAGGGCCAAAGGAGGGCCAAAGGAGGGCCGAAGGAGGGCCGAGCCATCCGTCACTGTCAGCAGCTGGCTGGTGATGAATGGACCAGAGGACCGGGGAGAGGTGGAGGGGGCGGAGCCTGGAGGTGGAGGGGGTGGGGCTTTTAGCAGGTGATGATGAATGGAGCAGGAAGCAGCAAATACTGCAGTAATAGACAGAAACAGTACAGTAGTACACGGAAATACTGCAGTAATATAACTTTAAACGAACAGCAAATATTTTCTCCAGTGTTCTCTGACTGGTTCTCCGGTGTTCTGACTTTGAGTCTCCTTGGGCTGACGTTGCAGGAAAGGTTCTCTAAACGAGTTACTGATCTCCTTTCATGATCCTTTAATCCAATTCCACTCAGCAATCAAAGAGCCGTTAATCAGACGCATTAGGAGGCTGCTGCTGTTACTGCTGCATGTCTGCTGCTGCATCTGCATGTCTGCTGCTACATGTCTGCTGCTGCATGTCTGCTGCTGCTGCATGTCTGCTGCTGCATGTCTGCTGCTGCTGCATGTCTGCTGCTGCATCTGCATGTCTGCTGCTGCATGTCTGCTGCTGTTACTGCTGCATGTCTGCTGCTGCATCTGCATGTCTGCTGCTGCATGTCTGCTGCTGTTACTGCTGCATGTCTGCTGCTGCATCTGCATGTCTGCTGCTGCTGCATGTCTGCTGCTGCATGTCTGCTGCTGCTGCTGCGTTTCTGCTGCTGCATGTCTGCTGCTGCATGTCTGCTGCTGCTGCATGTCTGCTGCTGCTGCTGCGTGTCTGCTGCTGCATGTCTGCTGCTGCTGCGTTTCCGCTGCTGCATGTCTGCCGCTGCTGCATGTCTGCTGCTGCGTGTCTGCTGCTGCTGCATGTCTGCTGCTGCTGCGTTTCTGCTGCTGCATGTCTGCTGCTGCTGCATGTCTGCTGCTGCTGCATGTCTGCTGCTGCATGTCTGCTGCTGCTGCGTTTCTGCTGCTGCATGTCTGCTGCTGCTGCATGTCTGCTGCTGCGTGTCTGCTGCTGCATGTCTGCTGCTGCTGCATGTCTGCTGCTGTTACTGCTGCATGTCTGCTGCTGCTGCATGTCTGCTGTTACTGCTGCATGTCTGCTGCTGCTGCATGTCTGCTGCTGCTGCTGCGTGTCTGCTGCTGCTGCGTGTCTGCTGCTGCATCTGCATGTCTGCTGCTGCATGTCTGCTGCTGCATCTGCATGTCTGCTGCTGCATGTCTGCTGCTGCATGTCTGCTGCTGCGTGTCTGCTGCTGCATGTCTGCTGCATCTGCATGTCTGCTGCTGCATGTCTGCTGCTGCATGTCTGCTGCTGCATGTCTGCTGCTGCTGCTGCATGTTTGCTGCTGCTCCTCCTAATGACATAAATTCACTCAGTAATCATCCAGAGGCATTGTCCTTCACAAACATCATCATCTGTGGACCAACATCCTCACTGTCCCTCAGACTCACCCTGCAGGGCTAACGCTAGCAGGGCTAACGCTAGCAGGGCTAACGCTAGCAGGGCTAACGCTAGCAGGGCCAATGCTATCAGTATTAATCTGATATCCAGTAGCTGGCTTCTTCAGATAGAACTGTGTTTCTGGGTGTTTCTGTGTTGGGAGGAGAACAGAGGAACGAGGACCTGAGAGGACGTCTGTCAGAAGGTCTGATGGAGTTTTAGCTCTGGTTGTGCATTCCAGATGTTCCAGATGTTGGTTTGCTGGAGACCAGATTGATTTTTCAGTAAAGTTCAGTAAATCAGCAGACGAACCAGAACAAACATCAGCAGATGATTGATCTGACCTGAACCCACCTCAGACTCTAGTTCGCGTTGGTACTGTTTGACTGAATGATAAAATATAAATAATATTAATATAATATTAACGTTAGTGTGTGAACGGAATATCAAGGAAACTAACAGGAAAATAGACAACTTCATCTGATCTGGACCATAAATAAATGCGTATTAATGGATGCTTGTCTAGTTTGTGCTGTTTTGTCTTATTTTTGCTGGGGTTTTTTTGTCTCTTTATTGTTGTTTTGCGTCACATTTCTCGTTTCCTCGTTTTTCACATTTTGTGTCTTATTTTTGTAGTTTGTGTCTGTTCATTGTTGTTTGTCACATTTTTTTCATTTTGTGTCTCATTTTTGTGATTTTTTCTCATTTTGTCTAATTTACATATTTCTTTGTGACACTTTTGTCTCTTTTGCTTGACATTTTTGTTTTTATAGTTTTTTTTGTCTCATTTTTCTTGTTTTGTGTCTCATTTTTGTTTTTGCACTTAAAATAAAAATAAACTAAACTGCACTTAGGCATGTTGTCTTGTAAACGGAGGAGCTTCAGTAGAAACCAGCTGGACTTCTTATGGGAGGTTCCGGGAGATGTTTGACGTCTCTGAGACGTCAAACATCATCCAACAGAAGCCCAGTTGGTTCCTACTGACCTGGACAACTGAGAGACAAACGTTCTCTAGTGAAGTATCTCAGACATCAGCGGAACATTTCACTGACTGGAGGTGTTTCAGGTGACCCTAACCCAACAGATGGAGGTTCCTCTGACGTTCCTCCACTGGGTCCAGACCACCTGTCAGGAAGCTTCTTAACCAAAGAGCTTCTTTAACTTAACTCTCCCATCTGTTGAGGCCTTTTGTGTGCCGACCGACCCGGCGACGCCCTCCTGCATTCAGACACTGTTACCCAGCTCTGATTTATTCATGGCCTCAGACAGAACCTCCCCCAGACCTCCCCCAGCCTTTCACCGCCCGCCATCCATCCTCCCTTTATGTCCGTCCAGTACCACCAGTCAGACCCCCCAGCATCCAGCTGCCACTCAGAGACGTCGCTGTAGTTCCCCATTCACTATCTGACATCTGAACCTCCACAGATACCACAGAACCAAGGTAGAACCTCCACAGATACTACAGAACCAAGGTAGAACCTCCACAGACACCACAGAACCAAGGTAGAACCTCCACAGATACTACAGAACCAAGGTAGAACCTCCACAGACACCACAGAACCAAGGTAGAACCTCCACAGAGGTGGGTCCAGATTTATCACTTTTTAATGGACTTTTTTCCATCATTTCTGAGCCTCAGAACTTCATGAGTCCAGCAGATAGAACCATGACATTTAGGAGGAGAAACACATCTGAGTTCTGGAAAAACTGACACTAAAACAACAAAAAAAAGCTCAAAAATCACCACAAAGAAACACAAAATCAGCACAAAAAGAGGTAAATATACCACAAAAAGACTCAAAATCTCCACAAAAAAATGCAAAATTACCACAAAAACACAAATAATTAACAACAAAAAGATGCAAAATCACCAAAATAAAGGCCAAAACTACCACAAATGACCTCAAATCACCACAAAATAAGTGAATATACCACAAAAAGACACAAAATCTCCATAAAAAAGGTAAAAATGACCTCCTCTGAACATCTGGTTCTACTGGTTCTTCTAGTAGGTCTACCCAAAACTTTCTCCAGTTGTCGGTAGGTCTACTCTAGAACTTTCTCCAGTTGTAGGTAGGTCTACTCTAGAACTTTCTCCAGTTGGCAGTAGGTCTACTCTAGAACTTTCTCCAGTTGTCGGTAGGTCTACTCTAGAACTTTCTCTAGTTGGCGGTAGGTCTACCCAAAACTTTCTCCAGTTGTCGGTAGGTCTACTCTAGAACTTTCTCCAGTTGGCAGTAGGTCTACTCTAGAACTTTCTCTAGTTGGCGGTAGGTCTACCCAAAACTTTCTCCAGTTGTCGGTAGGTCTACTCTAGAACTTTCTCCAGTTGGCAGTAGGTCTACTCTAGAACTTTCTCCAGTTGTCGGTAGGTCTACTCTAGAACTTTCTCTAGTTGGCGGTAGGTCTACCCAAAACTTTCTCCAGTTGTCGGTAGGTCTACTCTAGAACTTTCTCCAGTTGGCAGTAGGTCTGCTCTAGAACTTTCTCCAGGGGACATTCTCCTTTCCTGCTTCCAGTCTTTAAGTTTAGTCTCACTTAGAACATTCCAGGTCCTTGAAGTCCATAGAGGTGGGTCCAGATTATCATAAAGTTCCTCCTGTAGATGAAGATCCAGATGTTCTGAGGAGGTTTGGTTGGTGTTTTATGAGGTGATCCAGTTATTGTCAGGCACGATGTTGTTGTTTCAGGTGAATCGTTCTTATCATGGACATCAAAGAACACCTTTGAGGGTTTATAGGAGACCTTCTGAAAGCAGAAGTGTTTTTTCTGGTTCTACTTGCTTGGTGTCGTTGTGTGTCTCGTTTTTGTTGTTTGAGAGATTTGTGTTAAGCTTTAGTAATTTTGTCCCGTTTTTGTGTGTATTGTTTTTGTGGTTTTGTGTCTTTTGACCTGGACCTGGAATTCTGGAAATATTCCCAGTCCGAAGGTAGAACTCTGATCATTGATAAAGTTCCTGGAGCTGAAGAACCAGATGTTCTTTGGGGTTATTTTTATCCTTTTTATGGACATTTAGTGTCTTTTTGTCGTATATTCACCTATTTTTGTGGTGATCTTGGGTCATTTGTGGTAGTGTTGGCCTTTTTTGTGGTGATTTTGCACCCTTTTGTTGTTCTTTTGTGTATTTTTTGTGGTCATTTTACATTTTTTGTGTTGATTTTCCATCTGTTTGTGGTAGTTTCGCTCTTTTGTGGTCATGTTGACCCTTTTTGTGGAGATTTTGAGTCTTTTGTGGTGATTTTGTGTTTGTTTGAGGTAATTTTGGCCCTTTTCTGTTGGTTTGTTCTCTTTTTGTGGTGATTTTCAAGCTTTTCAAGTTATTTTAATTGCATTTTTTAAAATCAGAACTCAGATGTGTTTTTAGTAGCACTCTGGTCTTTAATAAAGTTCTTGTGAGGAGGTTCTGGTGGAACTCTGGTCTTTAATAAAGTTCTTGTGAGGAGGTTCTGGCGGAACTCTGGTCTTTAATAAAGTTCTTGTGAGAAGGTTCTGGCAGAACTCTGGTCTTTAACAAAATTCTTGTGAGGAGGTTCTGGTAGAACTCTGGTCTTTAATAAAGTTCTTGTAAGGAGGTTGTGGTTTTTCTTGGCTGCAGTGGTGTGTTGGTGGTTAATTAGAGCTAAATGTGTTTTTAATTCATTAGTAATTTGTGTAATTAGAGCCTATTAGGTCATGAGGAGGACGTTCAGGTGGATTATCAAAAGCAGATTAGACATGAGGAGCAGGCTAATGCGTGTTTGATGGCGGCGGTCATTAAAGCGCTGGATGTTGGAGTTAACAGATTGTTAACTAACACCTCGCTCGCTTAGAGCTGCAGGTTCCCTCCTCAGCTTCATTCAGCGCCATTAAACCGGACTTTTCTCCGCGGCTAATTATGTGGAAATTACAGGGACAATAAAGCATCTGGTGGTCCGCTGGCACCCTGACAGCCCTGATGCATTGTGGGTGACGGGGGGAGCTCAGGTCAGCGGAGAGCAAACAGATGAATTTATAACTGTGGCTTTTCCCGGCGGAGCAGCAGGATCTTTGTGTGTCTGTTCCAGCCCACGGAGAACACACAAAGACCAGAACGATCCGGACCAGCCCACCCTGCTGGCCTTTATCATTCCTGTCACACCTCCACAAAGACCAACAGGGGCTGGACACGACTCCACGGCAGGACATCATCCCCTGGAACACAACACAACACAACAACACAACGATGCTTCATCCCCTGGAACACAACACAACACAACGATACTTCATCCCCTGGAACATAACACAACGATGCTTCATCCCCTGGAACACAACACAACGATGCTTCATCCCCTGGAACACAACACAACGATGCTTCATCCCCTGGAACACAACACAACGATGCTTCATCCCCTGGAACACAACATGGGGCTGTTCCTGTTCAATAAAATACCCAGAAACCTCAGCAGGTCCTCATGTTCCACCTAAAGACCAGAACAACATGAAGACAGAACCAAAGAAGTCTTCTATCAGCCGGACTCAGACAAGGTTCAGAATTTACATAAATCAGCTCCAAAGTTGATTAAAATCACTAAATCTGGTCAGAAATGACAAAAATGTGTCCAAAACGACTTAAAACTCATCTAAAAGCACTAAAAATGTCCAAAATGACTCAAAACTCAGCAAAATTCAACAATGTGTCTAAAATGAGAAAATCAAATCCTCCAGAATGACTAACAGATGGTCTGAAACCTCTCAGAATCTGATTAAAATCCATCCAGAATGACATAAATTAGTTTTAGTTACTTAAAAGTTTAGTTTAAAATGAAAAAAACAGACATAAAACAAGAAAAAAAAAGCAGAGACTAAATGACCAACTTCAAAAGATGATAAAAGAACTACAAGAAAATGTTTTTAAACAAAAAAAAAAACAGTGTTTTTAACTCCTGGTTCATTTTTTCACTGTGGATCAGAAGGTTCAGAATTTACATAAATCACCTCCAAAGTAGCTAAACAGGAAAACTGGAAAAGCCCTCAGAGAGCAGTCCTCCTCCAAGGCTGCTTCAGTCCTCCTCCAACGCTGCTCATTCCTTGGATCATTTCTGACAAATAAGTCCTCAGCAGTGGATTTGTAGCAGGATTCTGACCTTCCCTGAAGATTTCATCCATATCCGTTTGTCCGTTTTGAGTAATTTTGAGGTACAGACAGACGCCAATTGTCACGTAACTCTAACTTGAAAAATATCAATTTAATGACAAATTTTCTGAAGTAATAAATGAAGTTTGAGTCATTTTGGATGACTTTTGTGTTACGTCATTTAGAACAAACTGAAGTAATTTCAGACCAACTATGAATCATTTCCTGCAGATCTGGACTCACTTTGGACCATTTTTATCTGGTTTTGGGCAAATTTTAAGTCAGATTTGTTTGTTGCTGTTGTTTTTTGGACTAATTTGAAGTCATTTTATTGATTTCAAACATTTTAGTTTCGCTTTGTTCTTGTGTAAAAACTACAGTTTGATGTTTAATCTATCAGCTGTTGATTATTAAATGAATGGTTCTATTTTAGATCAGTTTGAGGAACTTTTGATTAAAAACATTTAAATTCTGTGATTTCAGCTCCTGAATGTGAATCTTTTCTGGTTAACAGTAAATATTCAGATATGAAACCAGAGAGTTCATTGGTTGTTCTTATAGATGATCAGTTTATTGATTATTGGCTGCTGATCGGATGCTGTTTACCCCTACATCTTGCTGCTCCAGGTTTTTATCTCCACTCTCAGGGATTCTGCTCCACAATAAAAGCAGCGTTGATGAAGAAGCCTAGCGGCGTCCGACACGTCTCCGCTGGGCTCCCTTAATTAAATGTGCACTTCATTAATGTAAATTGGGGCTTTAATGCCCTTGTTGAAATTCTGAAGAAAGTGCAGTGGCCTCGCCAAACGCTCCGGCATCGTTGCAAATTAGATTAGGGAGCAAAAAGGCAGTAAAATTAGAATGATAATGGCTGCTGCTGCTGCCTGACAGGCATGACTATCCGGGGATCAATGGGACGAGCTGCAGCTCCTGGAGGCCGGCCTGCAGACGTGCCTTTTGGAAGCACTTGAAATTAGTTTAATTTGGTAAATGGTAGGGATTTAGAAGCTTTTAGCCCCGACTGTAACGAGACAGGAATACATTGAAATGTTTTGCTGCTATTAGCATAAAGCGGGCCGGGCGCTTTGCATTCCCAACCGGTCCACTTCCTGCTCCGATTGGATTTGCATCCGCCGCTTTTTTAACCCACCCTGATCCTGTTAGAGGGAGGAGACGCCTGCTTTGATTCCCACTAATCTAATCCCACACACCAATTACACGCTAACTCTGATTAAAATCCAATAACTCTAATGAGCAGCTCCCCAAGAGGACGAGCGCTCGCCGTGCACGTCGGCTTCAGACCAAATGATCCTATCCAGCACATAAAACTACCACGTAAAGACAAAAAACTACCACAAAAAGACACAAAATCACCACATAAACACACACAATCACCACAAAAAGAAACAAAATCTCCACAAAAAGACACAAAATCACAATATAAAGACACAAAATTACCACAAAAAGATGCTAAATTACAATAAAAATACACAAAATCACCACGTAAAGACACAAAATCACCACAAAAAGACACAAAACGACCACATAAACACACAAAATCACCACAGAAAGACAAAAAATTACAACAAAACGACACAGAACCACCACAAAAACATGAAAAATCGCACTTTAAACACACAAAATACACAACAAAAAAGAACAACTACCATATAAAGACACAAAATCTAAATAAAAATACACAAAATCACCACAAACAGATGAAAAATCACCACAAAAAGAAGTAAAATTACAGCAAAAAGATGAAAAATCACAACACAAAAGGGAAAATGACCACATAAAGACACAAAATGCCCACACAGACATGCTAAACTAGTACAGAAAAACACAATGTCTCCATAAAAAGATGCAAAATCTCAATAAAAACAGACAGAATCAGTGAAAAAAGACGCAGAATTGAGTAAAGTTCCTGTAGATGAAGGACCAGATGTTCTGGTTCTGGTTCTGGAGGATCTTTACCAGGTTTAGTTGGTTCTATTTGGACCGATTCAGGTGTTTTACAGGTGGAGGTTTAGTTAGAAATCAGAACTAGATTAGTGTGATTATTCCAGAAGACGTTCCTGTGGCTGGTATCTGCTGGGTTCTGGTGTTTCTGACCAGCTGAGGGACGGCAGGAAGCAGCTCCATGATTAATCAGCTTCCACTGTAATTAAGGTGTCCATCAACAACCATCCTGAGCAGTAATGAGTTCACCTTTAGCTGGAGGCTAGCAGATCAACGCTAATGGATGATTCATGTCAGGCTGAAGGATTCACATTTAACTGAGCCTTAGGAGGACGCTTGTCTTCAGAAAAACATCTAAAACCACCGTTTATCAGATAAACACGGCAGGAACACAAACTTTACAAGAGTCTTTGGACGTATTCTGGAGAATCCATCGAAAAAAATCCCAAATTGAAGCATTTAATTGATATATTTAATCAAAACTACCTTATTCTACACAAAACGGCACTAAAGGAGACACAAGAAGATCAGGAGAAGACCAGGAGCTACCAGAATGTGGAACAAAACCACCACAAAATGACATAAAACAAACTGCCATAAAAAAAACACCTCTAAAAAGACATAAAACCACTAAAAACAACAACAAAAAGATGTAAAAGAACCAAAATGAATGCAAAAGACGCCATGAAAACTGTTGATTCTAACCAGGTTCTATAAAAACAAGAACCTCCTCCTGGTTCTGGTCCTGGTTTTCACATTCTGAGAGTTTCCAGGTTGATCTGCAGGCATTGTTTCCTCAGACAGACTGAGAGTAAAACCAAAGTTACTGGATGAATCAAATAAATGCAGCAGAAACAGAGAACAGAGGATCTAACAGTTGGAGATCCATCCAGCATGGTGAAACAACATCTACAGATGATGAGCAGAGTAGAGAGGAAAAGTCTGGAGACACAAACAGCAAAAACAAGAAGAAACATCAAAAAACAGACACAAAATGACAAAAACTTGACATAGGACATCAAAAACAAAACATAAAAGCAAAAAATAGACATAAAACCACCAAAACCTTACAAAGAATGACAAAAAACGAGACACAAAATGACAAAAAACGAGACACAAAATGACAAAAACGACAAAAATGAGACATTAAAAAGATGCGAAACCACAAAAACATTACACACAAAAACGTGACAAAATTACTAAAACTTAACACAAATGTCTCAAACAGCAAAAACAAAAAGTTCCAGAGTTCTAGAACTAGGTTGGTCTACTCTAGAACTTTCTCCAGGGGACGTTGTCCTCTATGGACTTCAAGGACCTTGAACTGGAAATATTCCCAGGATGAAGGTAGAACTCTGATCATTGATAAAGTTCCTGTAGATGAAGAACCAGATATTCTGAGGAGGTTCTGGTTGGTGTTCTATGAACTGATCCAGTTCTATTGGTTTAGAATGAATCCAATCTTCTTCCATAAAGACTCCAGGATTCTGTTCCTGAAGCTTCATGTAATCTAGGATGGACTATAAAATCCTTCTGATTAAAGACGGTTTTCATTCCACCTTCATGTTTCCATTATTTCTGGGCCTCAGATCTTCATCAGTACAGCAGATGGACTTTTAGTGTGTTAGGAAAATATTTGTGGTGCTTTTTCATTTTTTGCAGCTTTTCATGTTGATTTTTATACATTTTTGTGTGATTTTATCTAATTTTTGCAGCTTTTCATGGTGATTTTTATACATTTTTGTGTTGATTTTTCATCTTTTTTACAGCTTTTCATGATGACTTTACGTTTTTGAGGTGATTTCAACTATTTTGTGGTGATCTAGTGAAGGAAAAGTAGCAAAGCTGATAATAAAGTCTGTAACTCTATTAATCCCTGAAAGTATAAAGTATTAATACAACATGTGTTGTACTTGTACAAGAGTATTTCTACTGTGGCTTTGGTACTTTTACTTACTGTTGTTGTCGATGATGAATCAGATGATTCTGAGGAATATTTTTAGATGTGTTTGACTTCATATTTCTGTATTTTGTTCCCCTTTTTTCACACATTTTGTGTCTTGTTTTTATTATTTTGTGTCTCATTTTTGTCGTTTTTGTCACCACATGTTGTCTGTTTCTTCTTTCTTGGGCTGCAGGTCTGGTTTTCTGATTTTCTGTCGGTTTTCTGTCATCTTTTCTAACCTCGTCCTGGTCTAGTTGTGGTTCTGTGACCTTGTTGTGGTCGGCAGGTGTTGTGTGTTTGTGTTGTGCAGGTATTCTATCAGCGGCTCTGTGTGTTTCTGTGTTTCTGGTTGTAACCTTGAGCAGCTAAAAGCTTCTAAATGCAGCGATTCTTCAGCGCCGCCGATCAATGGTAAAAAGTGGAATTAGTCATTCTAAATCATGCGGCCGTGGTCGAAGAGAGCTCCTCCAGAAATCATTAAACAATCATGTATTCCCATTGATTTATTCTAAATACCTGAGCGGAGAGCAGATTAAAGCGGCTAATGCAGATGAATCAGCTGAAGGATGCTTGGCTCTAATCACACAGAAACAATGCTGCTACAATTACAGCCCAGCAGGTCTATTAAGGCCTCAGATCCCACGTTAACGGGACTTTAACACCGGAGCAGGAAACGGTAAAACAAGCAGCAGCAGCAGCTCTGTTACAGCTCCAACAGCTTAAAAGTCCTCATCAATCAGCCGATTATCGGTGAAAAACGCTCATCACAGCCGACGCCTTCAGAGGACCAGGAGGAGCAGCGCTAAAGGTTTAGTCCTTGATACTTGAAAACAGATTTAATGACCGAAACAGATTCACTTCATCAGCTGATGATTCAGGAAAGTCGTCCATCATTTGGTCAAACTGCCATTTAAAGAAAAAAGATGCTAAATCACTACAAAAAGATGCAAAACCATGACAAAAACATGCAAAATCATGACAAAAAGATGCTACATCACCACAAAAAGATGCCAAGTCACTACAAAAAGATGCAAAATTACCACAGAAAGAGGCAAACTCATGACAAAAAGATGCTAAATCATCACAAAAAGATGATAAATCATCACAAAAAGATGCAAAATTACCACAGAAAGATGCAAAATCACAACAAAAAGATGCTAAATCATCACAAAAAGATGATAAATCACCACAAAAAGATGCAAAATTACCAGAGAAAGAAGCAAAATCACAACAAAAAGATGTTAAATTATCACAAAAAGATGCTAAAGAACCACAAAAAGATGTTAAAGAACCACAAAAAGATGCTAAAAAAAACCACGAAAAGATGCCAAATCATCACAAGATGTTAAATCATCACAAAAAGATGCTAAAGAACTACAAAAAGATGCTAAATATATTAAAATATTTAAGGTTATTTACAATTTTGGCCTGTTTTTTTAGGGTTAACGTGTAAATTAATACTTTTTCTGTGTGAATTTATTAGATAATATCTGTAATTTAACAAAACTGGAAAAAATTGGAAAATGACACTTAAAGGATTTAACTTTTTTAAATCTTACATATTTTAACTTAATTTTTCTTTTAAATAACAGCAAATATCGGTAAAAAAAATTAAATTCTGGCAGAATTGAATACATCTATAATATTTGCAAAAATACAGATTTAGATTTTAATATTTTATTCTGTGATTTTCCTACTACTATTACTTTATTTACTACTTGTAAATAGTTTTACAGTGTGGAGTTAAACTGTCTCTGGTCAACACTACAGTTTTATTTTGATTGATTTATTTACTTCTGCAGCTAAATCTTCCTCAGATGTCTGTTCCGTCTGTAAATAAACTTTAAAACCTCCAAGAATCTCTTTCAGTTCAAACCATGAGTTTTTCTTTCTATCAGTCAGAGATAACAGTTGTTCCCTGAAGTGTTCCAGTTAATTTAACTTCATATCTCAGACAGAAAGGTGATTATTTCTGGTTTTACTAATCACCCGGGACCCTCAGAATGATCCTGTGGCCCCTCAGAGGGCCTCCACCCTCAGGTTGGGAAACCCTCCGTAGTAATTTCACGACTTCCACAAAACCAGTAAAGATATTCACGCCAGCGGCTATATAGATGTGATGTGATGAATTCGTTTATTGTCAGAAGAATCACACAGATTTAAATAAAGTTCCTGACAACACTTTAAAGCCTCCTAACTTATTCCTGGGAGAAAATATTAATCAGGGCAGATCAGACACTCGGCACATTTGCTTAATGTCTCCGAGGAGACGGCGGCGGAGCAAATCTTATGCTCGTATAACAAAGCCTGTGCATGTGAGATCCTCAGCAGAATAATGAGACGACGACAGCAGATTAAACAGAGTCTCTGAGACCACTGTGGACTCAACTGATGTTTAAACTGGTCAGTTCTCAGGAGAACATCATGAGAAAGTCTTCATTTAGATGAGCTGTTCAGCCTGAATCCTCCAAATAACCTCATATCGGCTTCTTACTGTGACTTTAGCTGTTCAGCTAGCTGTTTTTTTTTATTACTTAAGCTACACATTTAGCTATTTTTATGCCTTTAACTGTGAAGTTAGCTTCTTTCTATTGCTTTAGCTGTGTAGTTAGCATCTTTCTATGACTTTTGCTATGTCGTTAGCATCTTTCTATGCCTTTCGCTGTGTAGTTAGCATCTTTCTATGACTTTTGCTATGTAGTTAGCATCTTTCTATGCCTTTAACTGTGTAATTAGCTTGCTTTTCTCTGACTTTAACTGTTTAGTTAGCTATTTTTGTGACTTTAGCTATGTAGTTAGATGTCATCCGATCATTTTAGCTACATATTTAGTTTTTTTTTTATTTTAGCTGTGTAGCTAGCTGTTCTTCTATGAGTTTAGCTGTACAGTTGGCTTCTTTCTATGACTTTAGCTGTGTAATTAGCTTCTCTCTATGACTTCAGCGGATTAGTTAGCATCTATCTATGACTTTAGCTGTGTAGTTAGCATCTTTCCATGGCAACAACCAAACCAGGATAAAGTATCAGCAGTCTGCAGCAACACAAAGACATGATGCAACACCCTGACAACATTTTAGTCCCTGTTAATTTAAAAATCTGTTTTTCCAGAACATTTCTCAGTGAGTCGGAGCCGTCTGGACCTTCTTGCCCTCAGGAGGTTTAGATCACGGCATGGAGCTGATTAGTGGAGCTGAATTATCTCATCTCACAGAAAACAAAAAGTCAATTCAACTTTGATGGAATCCCACAGACAGAATAAAACCACTGATCTCAGCCATGTGTGTGCGTGTGCGTGTGCGTGTGTGATCGGTATCTCAGACCTGTTGAGTGCCGTCGGTCGATATTCCTTCGGCACAAACACAGAAAATGGAAGCAGCAGCGGCTTTAGATTCTCCAGCAGCAATAATCTGCATCGGAGCGTCAGATCGATCAGGGTCGGGTCGGGATGAAATGATTAACTCTGTGGAGGTTCGTCAGGCTGGAACGTCTGGAGCATGGCAGGGACAACACACCTGCACAGGAGATCATGACGAGACCTGAAACCTGCAGCATGTCTGTCTGCAAAATATAAAACACTACGATAAACAGCTGCTCCACTCACTTATTCCTTCTGTTAAACCTCAATAGACTCTGCTAGCATGTTAGCCTGGACACCGTCCCAGCGATGGTGTCCAGGCTAACAGGCTAACAGCGTTGCCTGCAGAGTTTCAGTATCTGCAATTTGATTTAAATCTGACCTTAGCTGTCCAGTTCAGTGTTTATCTATGATTTTAGCTGTGTAGTTAGCTTCTCTCTATGACCTTAGCTGTATAATTAGCATCTATCTATGAATTTAGTTGATTAGTTAGCATCTCTCTATGACTTTAGCTGTGTAGTTAGCATCTTTCTATGACTTTAGCTGTGTAGTTAGCATCTCTCTGTGACTTTAGCTGTGTAGTTAGCATCTCTCTTTGACTTCAGTTGTTTAGCTAGCATCTCTCTTTGACTTTAGCTGTGTAATTAGCATCTGTCTATGAGTTTAGCTGTGTAGTTAGCATCTTTCTATGACTTTAGCTGTGTAGTTAGCATCTCTCTGTGACTTTAGCTGTGTAATTAGCATCTGTCTATGAGTTTAGCTGCCTAGTTAGCATCGCTGTTTGACTTCAGCTGTTCAGTTAGCATCTCTCTTTGACTTTAGCTGTGTAGTTAGCATCTTTTCTGTGATTTTAGCTGCCTAGTTAGCGTCTCTCTATGACATTAGATGTGCACATAGGTTCTGTCTATGATTTTAACTCTATTCTTAGCTTGTTTCTATGATTTTAGGCATGTAGTTAGCTCTGTTCTGTAGCTTCAATTGTGCAGTTAGCTTCTTCGTCACCTCAGCCTTTATAAACTGTTAGCCTGTTAGTATATTGGCCAGGCTAACAGGCTAACAGGCTAACCCTACTAAATAAAGAAATAAATAAACCGATTACGTTATCTGTGGGCTATTTAACTAATTTCTAGGTAACGTCACATTTCTCCTGTGGTGGAATTAACACATCAGGCCTCATTTTATTGTGATGCCCCATTGGATGCATTCTCAGATGAAAACATTGAGCAAAATAAGAAAATTACTTCAACTGAAGCGTTGGAGAAAATGCATTTTAAAAAAAAATAGTCTCAAACAACAGCTCCCTCCCTCCCTCTATGAGTCGGTAAATGCCGGCGAAATCCAGACATTTTATTATTGGTTTATGAAAAAAAAGATAACGATGACCAACATTACCTTTTTATGCCGATATCACAATGATAATATTGGGCATCCCTAGTATATACATATAACATACTCCTAGATGTTGGGTTTTAAAGGTCCTGTACACTTAATAAAGGTATAAATACATATATAAAATAATCATAAATGTTATGTGTCAAACTGTAGCTCTGTAATTAACCCTCGTGTCTTCTTGTGGGTCAAAATTGACTCATTTTAAAGTTAAAAGAAAAGAAAAAATATATATTTTCACAGTGAAATTTCTGATGTCCACATTTTCAACATTTTTGGGAAATCTTTGAACTTTTTTGGAGGAAAAAAAGAAATGTTAAAAATGTTTCTTAAGAACATTCACAAAAAAATCAACCAAAATCCAGAGAATTTTGCTGGATTTTGGTTGATATTTATGTCAATGTTCTTAAGGAAAATATTAGAAGTTTAACTGATATATATGGAATCCCTTTAGTTATTTTTAGGATTGCTTTGGGAGATTTTTACTCATTTTTTGAAAATATTTACAAGACTTTTCTTGCCAAATTTGGGGGATTTTTTTTTTTTAAATAAAACTTTTAAGGGAAACTTTTAAGAAATTATTGAAATTTTCTTCCTGAAGGTTTTGCAAATTTTCAGAAATTTGGGAAATTTTTTTGCAGAATTTTTTTCAGACAAGGAAGCAATATTCTTTGGTGCCTGTAAATGAGGACAACAGGAGGGTTTATATATTTATTTATATATATATATATATATATATATATATATATATATATATATATATATATATATATATATATATAAAAATAAAATCATAGACCTTGGTTTTTAAAGGTTCTATCCCTCTCTCCAGCCGTCGGTATTTAACTCTAAGAAGACGTCTGGCTGCTGTCAGCTGTAGCTAATAGAGGTATATGCATATTTATATATATTTCTATGTATATAATAACCCTAGATGCTGGGTTTAAAGGTTCTCTACATGTCTAACTGTGGCTGACGGATGCTGGATGTCGGTATTTAACTGTAAGAAGACGTCTGGCTGCTGTCAGCTGAGCGGCATTAATGCGTCTCTGGTGTCCTGCTGTTGACAAAAGCTAACTGATGACAGGCGTGCAGCAGGAAAAACACTGTTGACCCTGCTTAGATTGGATTTACCGCAAGGCTGGAGCCGACCACTGCAGACATGATGGATTATTGTAATGGCACCTCCAGGCCTCTTTGTCATGTTTAAATGGCGATCCGTTGGAGCTGGAGGGCGGCCCGGGATGATGTTTGAGGTGTAAATAAAGACGTGCTGCAGGTGTTATCGATCCTCTTCATTATGTGCATTAATGTGCTGCCATTATATCCCCCGTCTGCTCTATTGACAACATGCTAATATGTTTATTAAAGTCCTCATATATCAGCGGGACGGGTCACACTCAGTTCAGCTGCCTCCATTAACGCTCATTTAATGGAGCTCCACATTTAGAAAAACATTCCTGCTTAATCTGAAACATTAATTGATTCTCAATCATCTCTAACTGAATAATGACCATCTCTCTCTGCAGCGCTTCCACCTAAAACAGACATGGGTGTCAAACAGAATTATTAGCAGCTAATGAATAACGCTGGAGAGAGAAAAACTGTAAAATATATCACGATTTACCAGAAATATTATTTTTAAAAAAGTAAAATATGTCAGGATTTACCAGAAAATATCATAAAAAACTGTAAAATATGTTAGTATGTAGGGCTGCACAGTGGTGTAGTGGTTAGCACTTTCGCCTTGCGATCCCTGATCCCTGGTTCACGTCCCGGCTTTCCCGGGATCTTTCTGCATGGAGTTTGCATGTTCTCCCTGTGCATGCGTGGGTTTTCTCCAGGTACTCCGGCTTCCTCCCACAGTCCAAAAATATGCTGAGGTTAATTGATCATTCTAAATTGCCCGTAGGTGTGAATGTGAGAGTGATTGTTTGTCTCTGTATGTAGCCCTGTGACAGACTGGCGACCTGTCTAGGGTGTCCCCTGCCTTCACCTGAGTCAGCTGGGATAGACTCCAGCCCCCCCCGCGACCCTAGTGAGGATTAAGCGGTGTATAGATAATGGATGGATGGATGTTAGTATGTATGAGAAAAAATAACAACTTTTAAAAATGTGGATTACTAGAACATTTTAAAACCGTTTTTTAAAAAAAGATGAGATAATTATGGCCAATATCTGCAAAATATATCGATTTCTTGCTGACATAAAAACTAAACAAAAAATTTTTAATGTAAACTTTGCAGACACACCGATAAAACAACAAATGACTGAAAAACATGGTAGAAAAACAAATTTTTATGTTACGTTATTTACAATTTTGACCTCTTTTTTAAGGTTTAACATGTAAATTAAGGATTATTTTCTCCCAAATACTATCTGTAGTTCAACAAGAGGGAAAATCTGCATAATCATCACAAAAACACATAAAATCACCATAAAAAGACAAAAAATGATCACAGACACAAAATCACCAAAAAATATTCTAAATCATCACAAGATGCCAAATCATCACAAAAAGATACCAAATCATCACTAAAAGATGCTAAATCACCACTAAAAGATGCTAAATCACCACTAAAAGATGCTAAATCATCACAAAAAGATGCTAAATCACCACTAAAAGATACTAAATCACCACTAAAAGATGCTAAATCAACATAAAAAGATGGTAAATCACCACAAAAAGATACTAAATCATCACTAAAAGACGCTAAATCATCACTAAAAGATGCTAAATCACCACTAACAGATCCTAAATCAACATAAAAAGATGCTAAATCATCACAAAAACATGATACACCACTACAAAAAGATGCCAAGTCATCATATATCTTAAATCGCTCACAAAAAGATGCTCAGTCACCACAAAAGATGATAAATCACCATAAAAAGATGGTAAATCACCACAAAAAGATGTTAAATCACCACAAAATGATGCTAAATCATCACAAAAAGATGATAAATCACCACAAAAAGATGCTACATCATCACAAAAAGATGTTAAAATCTTATCTGTACTTCAACACAACAAGAAAAATCTGCATAATAACAGTAAAATCTCTTTAAATTCCAGTTTAAACCAGTTCAACATGTGAAATTAGGAGTTACAGAGCTGGCGTTGCTTTTTAACTTAGAAAATGCCATTAAATATCTTATTTATGTACTTTAATAATTAGAGAGATCATGTGGACTCTAAAATAAATCAATTTAACCATGATAATAAAAGGTTTAATTAAGCATCAAACAGTTTTTATTGTGTTTATTCTGAATGATGCTGGTTTAATTATGTGGCTGTTTAATCCTCTCTAAACTACAAACATGTGAACGTGGAGAACAGGAAGTGAACCTAACTGGTTTGGATGCAGCAGACGTCTCTCCCATCATCCTTTTCTGTTAATGAATGGAGCTGATAGGCTGGTCAGTGGGTTCAGGTGGACGGTGGGAACCTGTGGGAACCTGTGCAGGTGTGGAGCTGTTCTACTGCTTCTATCTGGTTAAACTCACAGTTCAATCATCCTGTTATCAGCTGCAGCAGCAGCTTCCCAGGAAACTCTGGAGACTCTGGTTTCTGTTCAACTCACTGGAAAACTGGACGAGACCTGGAATAAAACACAAAACAGTTAATGTGAGACAGTAAGACACAAAACATTAAAACATTTAGTATGAGACATGAGACACTAAACATAAAAACATTTAGTATGAGACATGAGGCACTAAACATAAAAACATTAAACCATTAAACATGAAATGTGAAACATTATTAACACTATTAAACCATGACACATGTAACCTGGTACTGCAGTAAACAACCGTCTGCTTCACTTCTCTCTACATTAGTTTGATGAACAAATTTTGAAAAGGTTCATCACCCGACTGTGATGGGGTTAATTTTTATTTTTTATAGCATAGCATAGTACAGTATAGCACAGCATAGCATACTACAGTATAGCATAGCATAGCATAGCATAGCATAATACAGTATAGCATAGCTTAGTATAGCATAGCATAATACAGTATAGCATAGCTTAGTATAGCATAGCACAGTATAGCATAGGATAGCATAGCATTGCATAGCATAGCACAGTATGGAATAGCATAGGAAAGTATAGCATAATACAGTATAGTATAGCATAGAATAGTATGGAATAGCATAGCAAAGTATAGCATAATACAGTATAGTATAGCATAGTATAGCATAGCATAGCATAATACAGTATAGCATAGCTTAGTATAGCATAGCACAGTATAGCATAGGATAGCATAGGATAGCATAGTGTAGCATAGCATACCATAGCATTGCATAGCATAGCACATTATAGCATAGGATAGCATAGCATAGTATAGCATAGCATTGTATAACCTAGCATAGCATAGTATGGAATAGCATAGCAAAGTATAGCATAATACAGTATAGTATAGCATGGCATAGCATAGCATAGTCAGGCACAACAAAGCACAGTATAGCATAAGATTACATAGCATAGTATGGAAAAGCTAGTATAGTATACCATAGTATAGGGTAGTATAGCATAACCCAATATAACATAGGATAGCATAGCATAGCATAGCATAGCATAGTATAGCATAGCATAACATAGCATAGTATAGCATAGGATGGCATAGCATGGTATAGCATAGTACGGTATAGCATAGCATAGCATAGCATAGCATAGAATAGCATGGCATGGTATAGTATAGTATAGTATAGTACAGTATACAATACTTGTATATAGTATAGTGTATACTGTATACTAGTATAGTATACTAGTATAACATATTATATGTAGTATACAGTATATAGTCTGTATCAGTATATAGTAGTATATAGGATATATATATCTATATATGTGACAGCAGGCTGCAGTGAGCAGGACAGCTTCATCTGGACTCCACCACTGGGACAAACACTCGATCAGTGAATGTAGTATACATTATATAGTGGTATGCAGTAGTATGCAGTAGTATGTAGTATATAGTAGTATATATATGTGTGTGACAGCAGGCTGCAGTGGACAGGACAGCTTCATCTGGACTCCACCACTGGGACAAACACTCTATAACTGAATGTAAATGAAGCAGCTTGTGCCAACAGAGCAGGGCTTTGTGTGGATCATGAATAAATATTAGTGCAGCACAAAGACTGTGTGCGGTCTGCTCACATTCCTGCTCCCCTGCTGCTACACCGTCGACGATGGAGGAGGAGCTGCTGCTGGAAACACATTAAACACCCTTTATACTGATACAGGCAGACATTAAGAACACCGTTTACATGTCACTGATAGCATTTAGCTGGAGGGAGAAACAAAGGGAGACATTAAAAAGCCCTCAAACCCCCCTGATCCTTATGGATCATTGTTCCCTACGAAAGAAACTAAATTATTACAAAAAGACATAAAATCACCACCGACAAAAAGATGCAAAACTACCACAAAAACACTCCGAATCATTACAAAATGATGCTAAATCATCACAAAAAAATGCTAAATCACCAAAAAGATGCTAAATCATGACAAAAAGATGCTAAATAACCACAAAAAGATGCTAAATAACCACAAAAAGATGCTAATTCATTACAAAAAAATGCAAAATCATCACAAAAAGATGTTAAAATCATCACAAAAAGATGCTAAATTACCAAAAAGATGCTAAACCATCACAAAAAGATGCAATATCGCCACAAAAGACGCTACATCATCACAAAAAGACGTTAAATCGCTACTAAAAGATGCTAAGTCACCACTAAAAGATGCCAAATCACCAGGGAAAGAGTTGTTTGATCACCAGTGCGTGTTTCTCTGAAGCTAACCTGGGACTCGGAGCTCATTCATCGGAGGGAGGCAGCTACAGGAGAATAAAGCTGCAGAAAGAATTCCCTGAACTCCATCCATAATTAATGACGGTGTTCAGCTACACTGTCGACTAGACGGATGGTCAATAAACACGGAAATGTTTAATCATGTCGAAATGAGGACTACTGTTCCCATCATGCCCTGATTATTGCATTTAATCATGTCTAAATAAGGACTACTGTTCCCATAATGCCCTGATTATTGCATTTAATCATGTCTAAATAAGGACTACTGTTCCCATCATGCGATGATTATTGCAGCTGCTGCCTCTCATTAACTACTCCAGAACTCCAAGACCATACCTCCACAACTAGACCTCTAGAACCAGACCTCCACAACCAGACCTCCAGAACCACACCTCTAGAACCAGACCTCCAGGACCAGACTTCCACAACTTAGACCTCTACAACCAGACCTCCACAACCAGACCTCTAGAACCAGACCTCCACGACCAGACCTCTAGAACCAGACCTCCAGGACCAGACCTCCACAGCTAGACCTGTAGAAACAGACCTCCACAACCAGACCTCTAGAACCAGACCTCCACGACCAGACCTCCAGGACCAGACCTCTACAACCAGACCTCCAGGACCAGACCTCCAGGACCAGACATCTAGAACCAGACCTCTACAACCAGACCTCCACGGCCAGACCTCCAGGACCAGACCTCCACAACCAGGCCTCTAGAACCAGACCTCCACGACCAGACCTCCACAACTAGACCTTCACAACCAGACCTCTAGAACCAGACCTCCACGACCAGACCTCCAGGACCAGACCTCTACAACCAGACCTCCAGGACCAGACCTCCAGGACCAGACATCTAGAACCAGACCTCTACAACCAGACCTCCACGGCCAGACCTCCAGGACCAGACCTCCACAACCAGGCCTCTAGAACCAGACCTCCACGACCAGACCTCCACAACTAGACCTTCACAACCAGACCTCCACAACCAGGCCTCCACAACTAGACCTCTAGAACCAGACCCCCACAACCAGACCTCTAGAACGAGACCTCTAGAACCAGACCTCCAGGACCAGACCTCTAGAACAAGGCCTCCAGGACCAGAGCTCCAGGACCAGACCTCTAGAACCAGACCTCCAGGACCAGACCTCTAGAACCAGGCCTCCAGAACCAGACCTCTAGAACCAGACCTCCAGGACCAGACCTCTAGAACCAGACCTCCAGGACCAGACCTCTAGAACCAGACCTCCAGGACCAGACCTCTAGAACCAGGCCTCCAGGACCAGACCTCTAGAACCAGACCTCCAGGACCAGACCTCTAGAACCAGACCTCTAGAACCAGACATCCAGGACAAGACCTCTAGAACCAGACCTCCAGGACCAGACCTCTAGAACCAGACATCCAGGACCAGACCTCCAGGACCAGATCTCTAGAACCAGGCCTCCAGGACCAGACCTCTAGAACCAGACATCCAGGACCAGACCTCTAGAACCAGGCCTCCAGGACCAGACCTCTAGAACCAGACATCCAGGACCAGACCTCTAGAACCAGACATCCAGGACCAGACCTCTAGAACCAGACATCCAGGACCAGACCTCTAGAACCAGACATCCAGGACCAGACCTCTAGAACCAGGCCTCCAGGACCAGACCTCTAGAACCAGGCCTCCAGGACCAGACCTCTAGAACCAGACATCCAGGACCAGACCTCTAGAACCAGACATCCAGGACCAGACCTCTAGAACCAGACATCCAGGACCAGACCTCTAGAACCAGACATCCAGGACCAGACCTCTAGAACCAGGCCTCCAGGACCATTGTCATGATCGATCCATCAGTAAATCAGGTCCAGCAGAAGGAGACGCCTTCACATGTTTAAGCTTTAATTCTTTGTCAGTCTTCAAGTGGTTTAATCTTTAGTTTATTGTTGATTTGTGTTTATTTTCTGTCAGTTATTTGTATTTATTTTCTTTCTTTTGCGTCTTTTTCATTCTGAGGAGTTTTTGATTAAATATAGTTAAAATTGAAACTAATTATTATTTATAAAATCAGATTTTTTTATGCACAGTTTGTTTTTTTAATGGTTTACATGTAAATAAATTTTTTTAAATTGTGATTTTAATGGATGTTATCAGTAATTTAACAAAACAAGGAAAATATGTGAAAAAGCTTTTAAAATTCTGTCAGAAAACATGAATGGTTATTAGTTCAGGTGATGTTGTGACTTTTGAAATGGAAATAAATCATCTTAGACTTTATTAATCCCTGGAGAGAAATTCAGTTTTACAGCATCTGGATGTTAAATAAACGATTTAAAAAAAAAAAAAAAAAAAGCAACACAGGGGATGGAAAATTAAATAAAACTAAATAAAATAAAATGAAATAAGAAAATAACAATGAAATGAAACAAGATAAAATAAAATAAAGTGAAATAAGATAAAATAAAGTAAGATAAAATAAAATGAAGTGAAATAAAATAAAATAAAATGAAATAAGATAAATACATTAGAATAACATAAAGTTAAATAAAATAACAAAATAAGTAACAAATAAAATAAAACAAATATAAAGTGAAATAAGATAAAACAAAAATAAAATGAAATAAGATAAAAATATTTTCTTTTAAACTGAATTTTTGATTTTCTTTTAAACTTTCAGTTCAATAAAACTAAACATATGAAGACGTCTCCTTCTGATGGACTGATCTTATTCTTGTTTTATTGATTAATGAAAGAAATCATTTTTAAATGTCAGTAAAAGGCGTCCAGTTCTACGGCTAACATTAATATTGATCGTTGATTATTTTCTGCATTAATCGATCAGCTGTTTGTCTCTAAAATGTCAGAAAACGTGGATCAGAGTTTAATTCTTTACCATCCTGCAGAGATAACTCCAGAAAAATGAGGTAATAAATTAATTCTGCAGTCATGTTTAGGTTCTATCTGATGCTGAACTAAATCTCTGTGGGTTCTGGATGAAGCAGACGTTCTACGATGGAACATAAACGTCTCCGTCAGCGTTTAGTGGATGAATGTGATGTGGAAGATGGATGCTGCCGGCTGAGGTGGAGAAAGAAGTGTCCCGTTTATCGACTGACAAAACTCCAACATCCTGAGCTTAAAGCAGCAGCTGCTCGGATCCATAACACTAAAGGCTGATATCCGCCATCGATCGGCCATCAGAATCCATCTTTCTGCATTAGAACCATCCATCATTATCTGATTTATGCGTCATCGTTGTCCCAGAGGTTAAAGTGTCTCCCTGCTAATGAACTACATCTTTAATCCTGCAGCCGCTTTTACTGCACTCAGTCCGCCACGACCACCAGGAAACCTTTAAACAATCTGCACAAAAGTCCTTTAAAAACCTTTAAACAACCTGCACAAAACTCCTCTGAAAAACCTTTAAACAACCTGCACAAAACTCCTCTGAAAACCTTTAAACAACCTGCGCAAAACTTCTTTAAAAACCTTTAAACAACCTGCACAAAACTCCTCTGAAAAACCTTTAAACAACCTGCACAAAACTACTCTGAAAACCTTTAAACAACCTGCAGAAAACTCCTTTAAAAACCTTTAAACAACCTGCAGAAAACTCCTTTAAAAACCTTTAAACAACCTGCACAAAACTCCTCTGAAAACCTTTGAACAACCTGCACAAAACTCCTTTAAAAACCTTTAAACAACCTGCACATAACTCCTCTGAAAACCTTTAAACAACCTGCAGAAAACTCCTTTAAAAACCTTTAAACAACCTGCACAAAACTCTTCTGACAACCTTTAAACAACCTGCACAAAACTCCTCCGAAAACCTTTAAACCTGCACAAAACTGTTTTAAAAACCTTCCAAAAAAACCTTCAGAAAACTAATTTAAAAACCTTCAGAAAACCTGCAGAAAACTAATTTAAAAACCTTAAAAAAAACCTTCAGAAAACTCATTTAAAAACCTTCAGGAAACCTGCACAAAACTAATTTTAAAACTTGCAGAAAACTGTATTAAGCCTCCCGTTGTCCTCATTTATAGGTACCAAAAAATACTGTTTACTTGTCTGAAAATTTTGTCACATTTTGAACATCTTTGTGTCACAATTTGAACATTTTCTGTGTTTTTGGGTCACATTTTGAACATTCTTTGTTTTTGTGACAATTTTGGGTCATATTTTGAACACTGTATGTGTTTTTGTGTCACATTTGTGTCACATTTTGACCATTTTACATGTTTTTGTAGTAAGGAAAAGATGGTTGAAAACCAGTTTTCTGTGTTTTCCCGTCAGACTGAGGCTGCTCATGGTTCCTCTGAAATCCGGTAAAGAGTAAAATCAGCTGTTAGTTCCAGCAGCATTTGGTGTTAATCAGTTCTCTGGTCTTTAACCGGTCGTTTCCCACAATGCACCTCTCTGTTAGACCCGACGGATCGTCTGTTCAGGATCTCTGGAGACTTTTACAGAAAAAAAAATCACTTCTAAATGAATCTAAATGAACTAAACGTGAAATAATCCACACCAACAGTCCTCCAGAATAAAACCGAAATTATTACACTGCGATTTAAGAGAAAAAACATCTGGTTTAGTCCAAAGATCTTCAGTTTAGAGTCACAGAGGAAAGAATCCAGAAAATATCCACATTTAGGAAGAAAAATTACTCAACCAGAACAATCAGTAATCAAAAGAGCTGCTGATTAATTCATTAAATAACCCCGAAATGATGTAAAACGACTAAACTGTGATGGAAAAAGACCTAAAACGACAGAGATGTGACACAAAACTACAGCAAAAATGGTGTAAAACAAATAAAATATGACGCAAAAAGGATGTGAAATGTTCAAAAAATTACAGACACAAAATCAGCACAGAAAAATGAACAGTATCAACAAAAACACACAAAATAATCACAAAAAGCAGCAAAATTACAGCAAAAGATTAAAAAAAACTCACAATAAAAGCACACAAAATCACCACAAAAAAGGGAAAACTACCACTTAACAACACAAAATTACCACAAAGAGAGGAAAATTCTTAGCAAAAACACACAAAAACAGGAAAAATGACCACATGAAGACACAAAGTTGGCACAAAAAGATGAAAAATTACCACAGAAAGACAGAAGTTACTGCAAAAAAAAAAAAAATGAAAGATCACAGCAACAAGGGGAAAACTACCACAGAGACACGAAATCCACACAAAAAGATGCCAAATTACTACAAACAGGCATGACATTTCCACAAAAAGATGAAAAATCCCCACAAAGAGAGGAGAAATTGCAGTAAAAACATTTTTAAAAATTCAATAAAAACACAGAAAATCACGAAAACAAAAAGGAGAAAATCTGCTAAAGTTAGTGTAGATGAAGAACCAGATGTTCTGAAGGAACTTTATTGATTTCTATGGAACCTTGTGCTGCTGGAGAATGTTGAGTCTGATGTTCATTGTTATCTCTGGACTAACAGTGGAATTTTATTTCCTTTCTATCTCTGGACTAACAGTGGAGTTTTATTTCCTTTCTATCTCTGGACTAACAGTGGAGTTTTATTTCCTTTCTATCTCTGGACTAACGGTGGAGTTTTATTTCCTTTCTATCTCTGGACTAACAGTGGAGTTTTATTTCCTTTCTATCTCTGGACTAACGGTGGAATTTTATTTCCTTTCTATCTCTGGACTAACGGTGGAGTTTTATTTCCTTTCTATCTCTGGACTAACGGTGGAGTTTTATTTCCTTTCTATCTCTGGACTAACAGTGGAGCTTTATTTCCTTTCTATCTCAGGACTAACAGTGGAGTTTTATTTCCTTTCTATCTCTGGACTAACGGTGGAGTTTTATTTCCTTTCTATCTCTGGACTAACGGTGGAGTTTTATTTCCTTTCTATCTCTGGACTAACGGTGGAGTTTTATTTCCTTTCTATCTCTGGACTAACGGTGGAGTTTTATTTCATTTCTATCTCTGGACTAACGGTGGAGTTTTATTTCATTTCTATCTCTGGACTAACGGTGGAGTTTTATTTCCTTTCTATCTCTGGACTAACGGTGGAGTTTTATTTCCTTTCTATCTCTGGACTAACAGTGGAGTTTTATTTCCTTTCTATCTCTGGACTAACGGTGGAGTTTTATTTCCTTTCTATCTCTGGACTAACGGTGGAGTTTTATTTCCTTTCTATCTCTGGACTAACGGTGGAGTTTTATTTCCTTTCTATCTCAGGACTAACGGTGGAGCTCAGAGGTTCTGCTGCCAGAGAGCAGCTCGTCCTTTATTAAAGAAGTTAAACAGTGAGCGTTTGCCAGCAGGCGGAGGAGCTTTATTCACCTCCTATATTTTCTAAATCAGCTGCAGCGCTGCTCTGTTCATTAACGGAGACCAACAGCAGCTCAGCTTGGCTCTGCTCCCAATCTGCTCTAATGGACCAAGGTTTACCTCCAGCGGGAGTTGAGACTTCGATCTGGGTCCAGATCTGGGTTTAGTCTGATCTGGAGGAGACGGGTCAACGGCACCCAGGAAAGGTTCAAAATGTGACACAAAAAGATGCAAAATGTTCAAAATGTGACCCAAAACAACCACAAAATGACGTAAAAAGTTCAATTCTAGAAACACCAGGATAGACTTTAAAATCCTTCTAATTAGAGATGCTTTTAAATTTCACCATAATTTTTAATGGACTTCTTCCATCATTTCTGAGCCTCAGAACTTCATCAGTTCAGCAGATGGACACAAAAACACATCTGAGTTCTGGTAAAAACTGACTCCAGATCAGCAGAAAAAAGGAAAACTGCCACGTAAAGATGTGAAAGCATCATACAGAGACATAAAGTTAAAGCAACGATGAAAAACTGCTAGATCCCAACAGGACCAGGCGTGGGAACCTGCATCACTGACAGCTTCCTGTCCTGAACTTTCCCATGAAGAGCCTCCTCCTCATAAATCACAGCTGTTGACTCTTTGAGGAAACCACATCTGATAACGTCCAGCGGCTCCAATCGATTCCACCACATCATCCACCCTGATTAGCCATCAGACAATGAAACCATTGTTGCTGCCGGAGAGCTTCACGGTGAAACCACTGAAGACCTGAACTTTGGTTCCTCTGAGACTAGAACCTGCTCCAGTCTGGATCCACCTGAAGGTTTAGATGTTTACTTGGAGCTTTATAAACCTGTTAGTAGAAATGAACAACGTCTGATCTGAAGATAATTCACAAACATATCATCTCTGATTGTTGTGAAGCTCTGATACGTGTGTGATGTTGGACAGGAGACACAAAACCACCACAAAGACACACAAAATGATGTAAATGAGACACAAAACCACATAAAAGAGACACAAAATGATATAAGTGTTACAGCCTGGCTCAAAAGCTGCAACAAAATAGGGAGACAAACAGTGTTGTGACTAAAAATTACTTTATTGCAACCAACCAATCCAAAATGTGCACAACAAACCACAAACTGAAAACCCATATGCATGCAGCTGAAGCTCCCAGAGGCAGCAGCTTCTGTCAGAGCTGCAGTAGGAGACAGGGAGGTTCTATAGAGCTGAGCCACCTGATCCCAGGTGGAGATCTTCAGCTGACCACCCTCAGCTCCCAGAAGGAGCACCTGTCCAGGTGGAGGTCATCACAACAAGCAACGTACAAAACCACCACAAACACACAAAACAGCAACAACAGAACACAAAGACAGAGAAAAATGACCAGCAAAGGATAGAAAACAACCATAAAGAACAAACAACAAAAAACAGACACAAATTGACCAAAAAGACACACAAAATGACATAAATGAGACAAATACATAAACAACACACAAAACAACCACAGAATAATGCAAAATGTCACAAAAGAGACACAAAATGGCATGAACAAGACAAAAAACAAGATAAAAGAGACTCTAGTAGTTAAAAATTAATCCACAGCAGGTAAAATTAATCCACGGTGTGTAAAATTAATCCACGGTGTGTAAAAAGAATCCACAGTGGGTAAAATTAATCCACAGTGGGTAAAATTAATCCACGGTGTGTAAAATTAATCCACGGTGTGTAAAATTAATCCACAGTGGGTAAAATTAATCCACAGTGGGTAAAATTAATCCACAGTGGGTAAAATTAATCCACAGCGGGTAAAACGGGTCCACAGCGGGTAAAACGGGTCCACATCAGGTAAAACGGGTCCACAGCAGGTAAAACGGGTCCACAGCGGGTAAAACAGGTAAAACGGGTCCACAGCGGGTAAAACGGGTCCACAGCGGGTAAAACGGGTCCACAGCGGGTAAAACGGGTCCACAGCGGGTAAAACAGGTAAAACGGGTCCACAGCGGGTAAAACGGGTCCACAGCGGGTAAAACGGGTCCACAGCGGGTAAAACGGGTCCACAGCGGGTAAAACGGGTCCACAGCGGGTAAAACGGGTCCACAGCGGGTAAAGCGGGTCCACAGCGGGTGAAGCGGGTCCACAGCGGGTAAAACGGGTCCACAGCGGGTAAAACGGGTCCACAGCGGGTAAAACGGGTCCACAGCGGGTAAAACGGGTCCACAGCGGGTAAAACGGGTCCACAGCGGGTAAAACGGGTCCACAGCGGGTAAAACGGGTCCACAGCGGGTAAAGCGGGTCCACAGCGGGTAAAACGGGTCCACAGCGGGTAAAACGGGTCCACAGCGGGTAAAACGGGTCCACAGCGGGTAAAGCGGGTCCACAGCGGGTGAAGCGGGTCCACAGCGGGTAAAACGGGTCCACAGCGGGTAAAACGGGTCCACAGCGGGTAAAACGGGTCCACAGCGGGTAAAACGGTTCCACAGCGGGTAAAACAGGTAAAACGGGTCCACAGCAGTTAAAACGGGTCCACAGCGGGTAAAACGGGTCCACAGCGGGTAAAACGGGTCCACAGCGGGTAAAGCGGGTCCACAGCGGGTAAAACGGGTCCACAGCGGGTAAAACGGGTCCACAGCGGGTAAAACGGGTCCACAGCGGGTAAAGCGGGTCCACAGCGGGTGAAGCGGGTCCACAGCGGGTAAAACGGGTCCACAGCGGGTAAAACGGGTCCACAGCGGGTAAAACGGGTCCACAGCGGGTAAAACGGGTCCACAGCGGGTAAAGCGGGTCCACAGCGGGTGAAGCGGGTCCACAGCGGGTAAAACGGGTCCACAGCGGGTAAAACGGGTCCACAGCGGGTAAAGCGGGTCCACAGCGGGTGAAGCGGGTCCACAGCGGGTAAAACGGGTCCACAGCGGGTAAAACGGGTCCACAGCGGGTAAAACGGGTCCACAGCGGGTAAAACGGGTCCACAGCGGGTAAAACGGGTCCACAGCGGGTAAAACGGGTCCACAGCGGGTAAAGCGGGTCCACAGCGGGTGAAGCGGGTCCACAGCGGGTAAAACGGGTCCACAGCGGGTAAAACGGGTCCACAGCGGGTAAAACGGGTCCACAGCGGGTAAAGCGGGTCCACAGCGGGTAAAACGGGTCCACAGCGGGTAAAACGGGTCCACAGCGGGTAAAACGGGTCCACAGCGGGTAAAGCGGGTCCACAGCGGGTGAAGCGGGTCCACAGCGGGTAAAACGGGTCCACAGCGGGTAAAACGGGTCCACAGCGGGTAAAACGGGTCCACAGCGGGTAAAACGGGTCCACAGCGGGTAAAACGGGTCCACAGCGGGTAAAGCGGGTCCACAGCGGGTGAAGCGGGTCCACAGCGGGTAAAACGGGTCCACAGCGGGTAAAACGGGTCCACAGCGGGTAAAGCGGGTCCACAGCGGGTGAAGCGGGTCCACAGCGGGTAAAACGGGTCCACAGCGGGTAAAACGGGTCCACAGCGGGTAAAACGGGTCCACAGCGGGTAAAGCGGGTCCACAGCGGGTAAAACGGGTCCACAGCGGGTAAAACGGGTCCACAGCGGGTAAAACGGGTCCACAGCGGGTAAAGCGCGTCCACAGCGGGTGAAGCGGGTCCACAGCGGGTAAAACGGGTCCACAGCGGGTAAAACGGGTCCACAGCGGGTAAAACGGGTCCACAGCAGGTAAAACGGGTCCACAGCGGGTAAAACGGGTCCACAGCGGGTAAAGCGGGTCCACAGCGGGTGAAGCGGGTCCACAGCGGGTAAAACGGGTCCACAGCAGGTAAAACGGGGCAGACGGTGGTTCTGAACTCCAGACAGCCTCGTCCTGATGACCTACTTATGAGGCTGACTACTATCGATCGCTGAGGCGTCTGGATCCTCGGCAGGACGGCTTTTAGCAGCGGGGGTCCGAGGGGGTCGGGGGTCGGAGGTCTTGAACCCCCCGGGGTCGCCCCACATTAACATCCAGCCGCTTAATTCAATCTGCACACAGCCTTTTAAAGGGGCCGACGCTGATCGAATCAGCCCCTGATTTAACCGCCAAAGTATTTTCTGGGCGTATTTAATCAATACTTAAGACTCATAACGGCCCGGTCACATCTCCATAATCAATCAGAGGAGCTCTTCAAGTTCAGCGGGTTACTGTGCTCATCGTTCATGGACTTATTTATGATCCTCACCATCATTTTACTGAGAAAACCCACAACCCCGGCTATAACCTGCAGCTCTCACACAAATATGAAGATATCTGGTTAACGGGAGCTCCTGCTGGGGTTCTAACAGAGTTCTATCGTCATTACCTTTATTTTAGAAGACACTAGAAATAGGATCATTCATCTCTCTGTTTGATCCTAGCAGCACAATCCAGCTGGTTATTTTTCTGTTTACACATAAAGAACTTCTGAGAACAATCACAGAAACCTTAAAACCAACAAGTATAATTCCACAAAATCTAAATCACAACATTTCAAAATCACCAAAATATCCCCGACCATCAGCCAGAAACTGAAAAGAAAGATCAGACTTACTGAAGTCCAACAACTTCCTGACCACATCTGAGCCAAACATTGAGATTTTTCATCAAAATCACATTCGACAAACGTTCAGTTTGAACCAGATCCTGTAAAGAAAACTCCAAACTCTGAGCTCCTCAACTGAACAGAAACATGTAAACAACGATAAACAGTTAAATACATAGACAACATGCATGTTCCACAGGAGGGAAAACCTGTGGATGCCTCAGGTTTTAACATTTATGTAAAATATATAAAAATGAACAAAGGAACTATTTATTATTTATATTTATATCTCATGACTCTCACATGTTGTCTAACAGCAAAAATCCATTAATTCCTGATAAATTCTCCTGGTAAACTGGACTCATACATGTACAGTGGCCCCCGTCTCCAATTCTTATTTTTGCATATTTTCCCCACATAATCATACAACGTTTTGTGGTTGTTTTGCGTCACATTTTATTGGTTTTACATCATTTTGCGGTAGTTCTGTGTCACATCTCTGTCGTTTTGGGTCTTTTTCCATCACAGTTTAGTCGTTTTACATCATTTCTGGGTTATTTAATGAATTAATTGACAGCTTTGAGTCATTTGCCTTCCTAAATGTGAATATTTTCTGGTTTCTGTCCTCTGTAACAGTAAACTGAACATCTCTGGACTAAACAGGACATCTGAGGAAACTCTGATCCACATTTATAGAGATATTTAAAAACATTTTGGAACCAATTAATCTATAAAATAATCAACAGATTAATGAAAATAGTCATTAGTTGCAGCACATAAACAGGAGAGAAGGGGGCAAATATTTTTTTCCCACACTGTAAATTATAATATAATGGACGTCTGGTTATTTACGCTTTAATAATTGCACAGTTCTCATTTGATTTATATTTTCCTGCCTACTTGCACACCAGCTACACAGATTCCAGCTTTAATAATCGCATTATTTTCTGTATCTCTATACTCCCTGTGTGTTCTTATCTCTTATTTCTGTATATTCTGAGTGTTTAATATGCTGCTGGTTTCCAGATTTTCCCTCAGGATCAATGAGAATAAATGGATTCATTATCTGTCATTTAACAAAACAGGAAAATCTGTAAAACAGTAAATGGTTTATATAAGATACAGCTGGAACCTGAGTACTAAACTGAACCTTTATCTGTCCATGAGAAGCTGCTGTCTGATCTAATCCTGGTCTGATGTCTCCATGACGGAGCATCTCCACGGTAACTTCCTGTGATTTTAACCTCTGAATAACATCACCCCTCAGGCCGGATTCTGCTGATCCAGCCGCTGTCGCCTCCGTTTGATTTTATTTCATTTGCTCTGACTTTACAGGAGCCAGTAAAACACGTTTTGATACCCCGAGCCGTTAAAGTGTAAAGAGGCCGAACAAAGCGGCCGTCACCGGCTGCCAATAAAAAATGAAAACCCATTTAAGCCAATTGGAGGTGCAGCAGCGCGTCTGTGGTCAGTCAATAAACCAAACAGCAGCCGGATCAGCCTCAGCAGCGTCCGGCCAAAACAACAAGGTCACCCACGAACCGGCGCTCGCACCAACAACCGTCCAATTTCAATATCAATGGTCCAGCCAGGTACCTCTGATCGACTCACAATAACACAGAAGAACACACAACAGACGGACACACAACAGAAGAACACACAACAGACGGACACACAACAGAAGAACACACAACAGACGGACACACAACAGACGGATACACACAACAGACGGATACACACAACAGAAGGATACACAACAGACGAATACACAACAGACGGATACACACAACAGAAGGATACACAACAGAAGGACACACAACAGAAGGACACACAACAGACGGATACACACAACAGAAGGATACACAACAGAAGAACATACAACAGAAGGACACACAACAGAAGGATACACAACAGAAGAATACACAACAGACGGACACACAACAGAAGAACACACAACAGAAGAATACACAACAGACGGATACACACAACAGACGGATACACACAACAGACGGATACACACAACAGAAGGATACACAACAGAAGGATACACAACAGAAGAACATACAACAGAAGGACACACAACAGAAGGATACACAACAGAAGAACATACAACAGAAGGACACACAACAGAAGGACACACAACAGAAGAATACACAACAGACGGATACACAACAGACGGATACACACAACAGACGACTACACAACAGAAGGACACACAATAGACGGATACACACAACAGAAGGATACACAACAGACGGATACACACAACAGAAGGATACACACAACAGAAGGATACACAACAGAAGGACACACAACAGAAGGACACACAACAGAAGGATACACAACAGAAGGACACACAACAGAAGGATACACAACAGACGAATACACAACAGAAGAACACACAACAGACGGCTACACAACAGACGGATACACACAACAGACGACTACACAACAGAAGGACACACAACAGAAGGATACACAACAGAAGGACACACAACAGAAGGACACACAACAGAAGGATACACAACAGAAGGACACACAACAGAAGGATACACAACAGACGAATACACAACAGACGGATACACACAACAGAAAGATACACAACAGAAGGACACACAACAGAAGGACACACAACAGAAGGATACACAACAGACGAATACACACAACAGACGGATACACACAACAGAAAGATACACAACAGAAGGACACACAACAGAAGAACACACAACAGAAGGACACACAACAGAAGGATACACAACAGACAAATACACAACAGACGAATACACAACAGATGAACACACAACAGAAGGACACACAACAGAAGGTTACACACAACAGAAGGATACACAACAGACGGATACACACAACAGAAGAATACACACAACAGAAGGATACACACCAGAAGAATACACAACAAGGACGCTGCTGTTCTACCTGGACACAAACCAACAAACCGTCCATCTACTGCATTTAGACTCACCATTGGAGGTAATACCAGCATGACGTTATAATTATCCTTCAATGTGTGGAGCTACAAGACACCTTTAAGAAAAACATCCTTTAACTAGTCATGTTTACACGCAAAACAGAAAAATAAGACAAAAACAACATTAACGAGACACAGAAATAGGAAACAAAGAGACAAAACCAAGAACAAAACACAACAACTTTACACGTTATCGTCTTTGTTTTTTAAAAGTAGCATAAAGTTTTCACGAATCTGAGATTTCTTTAAGGCTTTTTAGTGTTTCTGGAACAATGAGGTCTGGATTGGACCTGAATGTAGACCTGGTCTGATGTGGTCCAGATTAGACCTGAATGTAGACCTGGTCTGATGTGGTCCAGAGACCAAAACAAACAGAATAAAGGTTTAACTCACAAGAAACTGAGCTTTAAATGATCTGTAGCCTCGATGGGACAACCTGGTCCAGATTAGACCCATTTATATTTAGTGGTTCTAGATCTGGTCCTGGTCTTACGTAGCCCAGATGGAAAAACATTTAAATATATATATATATTATATTTAAAAGCAGTGAAAGCTCCTTTATTTCACAACTAATGAGTCTAACCAGGTTTACATGATTAAAATGAACAACAGGTCTGTCACTGCTGTAAGTGAACTTGTCAGAAGCTAACTTTAGCATCATTTATAGCAGCTATAAAACACTATAATCGTATTTTAGATAGTAATAAAATGATAAAACATGCAGCTTTAAGTTACTAAAACAGAAACACACACACTGGCAGCAGGTCTCACCTGTTTCACCTGTTCTTCCGGTCTGTGTGTCCTCCAATCCATCTCCAGCCCAGTTAGCTTGTATTTGCTAACTAGCGTTAGCCGACGCTAACATGTAGCATCCTCGGTTAGCTGTTGGCCCGCTAGCTTAGCGGCTAACAAACAAACAGTTTAACTACAGACCAGAACGTCCACCAGCACACACAGGAACCGAACCGAACCGAACCCAAAATAAAGTTAGCATCTTCTGTTAGCGCTAGCCTCCTCAGTTAGCCTCTTTTTATTAGCCTCCTCAGTTAGCTTCGTTCTATTAGCCTCCTCATCTGCTGCTCATCACTCAGGTGTGACTGACTGACCAATCTCAGACAGGTGTAAAGGTGCAGTCTGTGGTTTTATATTTCAGTTTTAGCTCAGCGCTGACTAATTATTCAGTTGTTCGATAGTAATTCTGACTGCTAGCTTGTAAGAAAGTCAGCAGACATTTTAGCTGCTTTAATTCTCAACTGTAAACACAAAAATGTGCCGCTAAAAATATATTTTAATTAATTCTTGAATTTGAACTTTAGTAATTGTAAGAAAGTCTGATTCTGAGTCAGTCTGTGTCAGTCCAGATAGTGTATAAGATTCTGTTCACAGTTTGTTATTTGGGCCAAAAACTAAGTTCTGTAAAATATTTTTGGCTGAGTTCCAAGAATTTCGTATTTCATATCTGGTATTTTTCAGTTTTCACCCTAAAAAAATGTGTGAAGCCATTTTAATGGTTTTAATATCTCCAGAAGTAGCTGCCAACTTCACGACACACACAGGACCTTAGAGAGTTGGTGTAGGATGGAAAATGCGGACCGGATTTTCACAAACCTGGCGTTCTCTGGAGTAAAAACGCGAACTGGATTTCCCCAAAGGTGACTGAGGTGCGTGTGACACTCAACTCAGTCCCTTCACACGCTCTCACGCCACACTCCCAATATCACACGGGCAAAAAAAGTTCCACTTTAATGTTATGGGAATATGTAACCTTTGGGGAAATCCAGTTCGCGTTTTTACTCCAGAGAACGCCAGGTTTGTGAAAATCCGGTCCGCATTCTCCATCCTACACCAACTCTCAGTCAATGGTCTGGTCACAAGTTGGCAGCCCAAAGTTCCTGTAAGTCTATATAAATGGATGGATCCATATTTCTACTAAAATCCAGTCTTTGGTCTACATTTCTCCAACTGTTGAGGCTCTAACATCAGTAGAATCTCATGTGTGGTTAAAGTTTGGCCAGACAAGGTTCCAGTTTTTAGAGATTTAGACTAAATGTTGATGTGAACTCATTGGTAGGAACCAGAACCTGGAGTTCCTAGAGGTCTAGGTGTTCATAGAGGTCTAGATGTTCATAGAGGTCTAGATGTTCATAGAGGTCTAGGTGTTCATAGAGGTCTAGATGTTCATAGAGGTCTAGATGTTCATAGAGGTCTAGGTGTTCATAGAGGTCTAGATGTTCATAGAGGTCTAGATGTTCATAGAGGTCTAGGTGTTCATAGAGGTCTAGATGTTCATAGGGGTCTAGATGTTCATAGGGTTCCAGATGTTTATAGAGGTCTAGATGTTCATAGGGGTCTAGATGTTGGTGGTCTAATAAATGAAGTTCCATGTGTGTCTTGTTTTGTTTTGTCTTGTTTCATTTCTCTTTGTGGTATTTTTTTTGGTCTCCATTCTGACATTTTGTGTCTCATTTTATGTGTTTTATGACTATTTTGCTTCTTTGTGGTCATTTTTGTGGTTTTCTATCTCGTCTATGTTGTTTTTTGTATCTTGTTTTTGTAATTTTTGTCTTCAATTTGTGCTTTGTTTTTCTCATTTTGTCTGTCTCATTTAGGTTGTGTTGTGTCTCTTTGTGGTTGTTTTATCACATGTTTGTCACTTTTGTCTCTGTTCAGTCATTTGGCTTGTTGTCCTTCTTGTTCTGTGTTTCATTTTTGACATTTTGTGTTTTATTTTTGTGGTTTTGTGTCTTGTTTGGGTTGTTTTATGCATCTTTGTCTGCTTTGTTTCATTTTGTGTATCATTTTTTCTGATTCTGTGTCTTGTCCTGGCTGCAGTTTTTGCTGTTTTGACATCATGCTGATGTGGACCCGACCAGCCCTGGAGTGTTTTTGTGTTCCAGTCACCTTGGCCGGTCCTGGGCTCAGATTATGTGAACATCATAAAAAATGAAAGTGGTTCCTTTAAAGTTACTCCAGTTTCGCTGCTTTAAAAGCTCATCCTTAAAGCCACAATCCTCTGAATCAGCAGGAAATTATATTTTTTATAATCATTTGGACATGAGCACCTTATTAACCTGAAATATCTCCCTCTGACTTTATTCCTGGTGTTGTTTCTCATTTTAACGTCCTCTGTGCAGCTTCTTCCGGACGATAAACGACCGGAATAACTTTAGTGGCTCTCGAACAAAAGTGGAGGAGACGCTTTTACAGATGAGGGTTTTTCTGAAGAGGGAAGCCATTTTTAAAGAGGCTCATTAATACAGACGAGACGTTCATCCTTCAGCTCCAACATCAACACTTTCACCTTCCTTCTTCTGCTGCTGCTGCTGCTGGAATAGAAATCATTTCTCATCACAGAGAGTTTTCAGCTCAGTGAGAAGCTCATCATGTGTCCGTCTGCACTGACTGAACGCTGCTGCTGCTGGAATAAACACATCTGGATGACGAGCCGCTCCACCGCCCTGTAAAACATCATCCGTTAAATAATCTGGCAGGACAGGCATGGAGAAGCAACTGGGGAAAACCTGTTTAAAACCTGGAATATGATGAAAATAACAGCAAATATCTGAAAAATAAGGACATCTTTACTTATTTAGGATGTTTAATCTAACAAAACAGGAGAAATCTGTTAAATGATAGTTTAAACATTTCCAATATACATAATTTTCCCTTCAAATAGCAGCAAATACCTGTAAAAAAAAAATCATATTTTTTAGCTGATTTAAATACAATTGGCATTTGTAAAAATATTTTTGTTATTACACTAGTTATTATAATTTAACAAAATGGGGGGGGGGGGGATTCCAGTATACATGATTTTCCCATCAAATAACAGCAAATCTTTGTAAAATAATGACATTTCTACTGGATTTGAATTCAGTTTAACAGTTTAATTTTACAGCCACATATTGTATAAGAACAAAAAGCCAATATTATATTTTTAATTCTTTTTTTCTGTGATTTTAGGATGTTTGATTTAACAAAACTGAAAAAAAATAGTTCAACAAAGGTGTTTTTCTAATATTCCTTTAATCCTTGGTGTACATCACTTCTTCCTTGAAATTAAAGCTAATATCTCTACAATAATTACATTTTTTAGCTGATTTAAATACAATTCGCATTTGTAACAAAAAAATCCAGATACAGATTTTTGCTTTATTACACTAAATATTACTTGTAATTTATAAAAACAGGACAAATCTGTACAATGATAGTTAAAAACATTTCCAGTATACACAGCAAATATCTGTAAAATAATGACATTTCTACTGGATTTAAATTCAGTAACATTTTAAATTTACAGGCACGTATTGTATAAGAACAATAAGCCAATATTATCTTTTTAGTATTTTTTTTCTGGGATTTGTGTGTGTAATTTAAATTTAGTTCAAACATTTTCCAATATACATAATTTTTCTTTCAAATAACAGCAAATATGTGTAAAATAATGACATCTTTACACATTTGAATGCAGTATAAGGCAGCGTAATTTACAGTCAGATGTAAAAGAACAAAGCACTATTTATTTATTAAATTACAGATTGTTTTAAAGAGTCTACATGTAAATGAACAGTATTTCTGAGATTATACTGAGTATGACGTGTATTCTGATGAAACAAAGAGAATGTGTGAGCCAGCAGTGATCTGTAATGAAGCCGGCGTTAGAAGATGGTTTTTTTGCAGCGCTGCGATGCGTTGAGCTGCAGAGGAACATGATGAGAAGAATCCAGCAGCTGCATTTATCAAAACCATCCAGGAAACTAATGATGCTGCTGAAATGAATGAGTCCAGAAAACAGAGAAGCAGAGAAGCATGGAGGAATCTGATGGACTGACAGCCATCAGCAGCAGCAGCACAGACACACAGGGATACTGCAGTAGTAGTACTACATGAACTACAATATCAGTACTTGAGTATTAATACTACAGTATTAATACAACATCGTCTCACAGCCAGATCTTAATAAGTACATTAAAGAACAAAAAATGTGATTTTACTGAATTATATCTTTTTACCTCACAGATTTTTATTCATTTTTAAAATGACATATATGAATGGATGAACATCTAGACCTCTATGAACATCTAGACCCCTATGAACATCTAGACCTCTATGAACATCTAGACCTCTATGAACACCTAGACCTCTATGAACATCTAGAGCTCTATGAACATCTAGACCCCTATGAACATCTAGACCTCTATGAACACCAACATCTAGACCTCTATGAACATCTAGACCTCTATGAACACCAACATCTAGACCCCTATGAACATCTAGACCTCTATGAACATCTAGACCCCTATGAACATCTAGACCTCTATGAACACCAACATCTAGACCTCTATGAACATCTAGACCTCTATGAACACCAACATCTAGACCTCTATGAACATCTAGACCTCCATGAACATCTAGACCCCTATAAACATCTAGACCTCCATGAACATCTAGACCCCATGAACATCTAGACCCCTATGAACATCTAGACCTCTATGAACATCTAGACCCCTAGGAACATCTAGACCTCTATGAACACCAACATCTAGACCTCTATGAACATCTAGACCTCTATGAACACCAACATCTAGACCCCTATGAACATCTAGACCTCTATGAACACCAACATCTAGACCTCTATGAACATCTAGACCCCGATGAATATCTAGACCTCTATGAACATCTAGACCTCTATGAACACCTAGACCCCTATGAACATCTAGACCTCTATGAACATCTAGACCTCTATGAACACCTAGACCCCTATGAACATCTAGACCTCCATGAACATCTAGACCTCTATGAACACCAACATCTAGACCCCTATGAACATCTAGACCTCCATGAACATCTAGACCCCTATGAACATCTAGACCCCATGAACATCTAGACCTCTATGAACATCTAGACCCCTATGAACATCTGGACCCCTATGAACATCTAGACCCCATGAACATCTAGACCTCTTTGAACAGATAAATAAATAATCTGTAAATAAATGGGTTCTTTCAGGTCAGACAGACTGAGAGTTTATCTGGAACTTTAAAATGGTTTTCTAACAGATGACATTTCTGGGTTCTCTGTCTTCATGTTGTTTCCACAGAGCTCCTCACCTGTCTGAGGTAATGAGTCCAGAGCCAGGTGTGGTCGTGGCCTCCAGAGGATGGACGTCTCTCAGCAGCTCTCAGGTGTTTTCAGGACGGAGGAACGACAGGATGAAAAACGTCGCCCTCCTCACCCGAGTCTTTTGTTCAGAATTTTATTAGCACTAGCCGCTAAAATAAGCTGTTAACAGGAATCATAGTGCAGCAATAATAACCTCCTCCATCATATTTTAAAAGTCACGTCAAGGCGCCCGCCGTAATTCATCTCTATGCAAATAGCTGGGAGTCAGCCATTAGAGCACCGCTGCAGCTTTTATTAAAATGCATCTCCTCCTGCTCAGCGCTAATAAAACACGAGTCCTGCTGCACAAGAGTTATTGCAACTATTAGGCTAACATATGGACAGCATGCACGGGGAAAATAAAAACCAACAGATAAAGTGGCAGGTCAGGCGGCGGAGCAAACACTCAGCCGTTATAGATGGAGCAGGAATCAAAGCCTGATTAGACCATGATTTGGGGGAAGGACCCGTCCGTAAATCCTGCAGGCGAGAAAAAGGGAATAAAGAGCATTGCTAATGGAATTAAAACAATGGAGACAGAGAGATGCAGTAGTAGTACACACCTCTGTGTACTCATTAGTACTGCACAGAGGGGAAGTACTGCAGTATGTCCTCATTTTTCATAAAAATGTCTATAAAATGATTAAAGCCTGACACATACTGAGTCCAGATCGACTTAAAATGATTCCAAAATGACACCGTCTCAAAACAGTGACTAAAAACGACACAGTTCAGCGACTGACAAAGACTGAAAATGACCAAAAAACACCCAATAACAGGGAATAAAAAGACTAAAAACAGTGAATGAACCAGAAACCAGTCATAAAGCATGTTTTCTGATTTATTTAGTTATATCTGTAATAAACGCTGTCAGATGAACGTATGGAGCAGGACCAGATACAGTAGTAGTACACGGACATGTGAAGTACCAGAGGTAGTACTTGAGCTCAGTACCACAGGAAATAGAGACAGAAGCAGAAGGATTAAAGGTGGTAATACCTGTTCATGACACTGAGCAGGTGAGACATCATTAAAGAGATTATCTGTGAATAAATACTTGGAGGAGGTGAGCTGAGAGCCGCTGATAACAGATTAGATCTGCTCCTAGATGATCCTGTTCAGCAGCAACAGTGGGCAAAAAGGACTCCGAGGAACCCAAACACAGCCGAGGAGCGTTGAAGGGCTGCAGTGGCTGAAAACAGCTGGAAACAGTGTCTGAAAACAGCTGGAAACAGTGGCTGAAAACAGCTGGAAACAGTGTCTGAAAACAGCTGGAAACAGTGGCTGAAAACAGCTGGAAACAGCTGGAAATAGTGATCTAAGACATATAGAAACAGTGACTAAAAACATCTGGAAACAGTGTCTGAAAACAGCTGGAAACAGTGTCTGAAAACAGCTGGAAACAGCTGGAAATAGTGACCTAAGACATCTAGAAACAGTGGCTAAAAACAGCTGAAAACACTGGCTGAAAACAGCTGGAAACACTGGCTGAAAACAGTGGCCGAAACAGCTGGAAACAGTGTCTGAAAACAGCTGGAAACAGTGGCTGAAATCAGCTGGAAACAGTGATTGAAAACAGCTGGAAACAGTGACTAAAAACAGCTGGAAACAGTGGCTGAAAACAGCTGGAAACAGTGGCTGAAAACAGCTGGAAACACTGGCTGAAAACATCTGGAAACAGCTGGAAACAGTGACTAAAAACAGCTGAAAACAGTGGCTGAAAACTGACTGAAAACAGCTGGAAACAGTGGCTGAAAACATCTGGAAACAGTGACTGAAAACATCTGGAAACAGTGACTAAAAATTTCTGGAAACAGTGTCTGAAAACAGCTGGAAACAGTGACTGAAAACATCTGGAAACAGTGACTAAAAACAGCTGGAAACAGTGGCTGAAAACATCTGGAAACAATGACTGAAAACATCTGGAAACAGCTAGAAACAGTTACTAAAAACAGCTGGAAACAGTGACTGAAAACAGCTGGAAACAGTGGCTGAAAACAGCTGGAAACAGTGACTGAAAACAGCTGGAAACAGTGACTAAAAACGTCTGGAAACAATGGCTGGAAACAGCTGGAAACAGTGACTAAAAACAGCTGGAAACAGTGGCTGAAAACAGCTGGAAACACTGGCTGAAAACAGCTGGAAACAGTGGCTGGAAACAGCTGGAAACAGTGACTAAAAACAGCTGGAAACAGTGGCTGAAAGTAGTGTCTTAAAACAGCTGGAAACAGTGGCTGAAAGTAGTGTCTTAAAACAGCTGGAAACAGTGGCTGAAAACAGTGTCTGAACACAGCTGGAAACAGTGTCTGAAAACAGCTGGAAACACTGGCTGAAAACAGTGTCTGAAAACAGCTGGAAACAGTGTCTGAAAACAGCTGGAAACAGTGGCTGAAAACAGCTGGAAACAGTGACTAAAAATGTCTGGGAACAATGGCTGGAAACAGCTGGAAACAGTGACTAAAAACAGCTGGAAACAGTGGCTGAAAACAGCTGGAAACACTGGCTGAAAACAGCTGGAAACGGTGGCTGAAAACAGCTGGAAACAGTGGCTGAAAACAGCTGGAAACAGTGACTGAAAACATCTGGAAACAGCTGGAAACAGTGACTAAAAACAGCTGGAAACAGTGATCTAAAACATTTGGAAACAGTCACTGAAACAGCAGGAAACCTGGAAACATCAACTAACTAAAGCAAATGAAAACAGTGAATGAAAAAAGGAACACAATGTGACTGAAAATGAAAAAAGGGACCTTAAAAACAACTGAAAAGACACAAAATGACCACAAAGAAACACCGAGGGGTTCTCTGTGGTTCTCTGAGGTTCTAAATGTGTGATAAACGTGTCAGAGGAACGTCCTGAGGTCAGATCTGAGATCCAACATCAGCAGAAAGTGTTCATGCAACAGCATTAGTAGCAGCTGATGTCTCCTCCAGGCTGCAGCTCTGCGGTTCTCTTATCGCAGCGCTGCAGCCACTGCAGCAGATAACGCTGCATTCATCCTGACACGTGTTGTGGTTGTAATCTGCTGTCGAACACACTGAGAGCATCAATGGCTCTTTGTGAGGCTGAACATTCATCACGCTGCAGATTAGAGCCGTCAACAGGTAGCTAGCTGGAGCTAACAGGTGTCTCCGTCTCCATGGAGGTTCTTCTACAGAACCAGAGACTAATGAGACATGATGCAGAATAAAAGAACAGAACACACAGGAGGAGATCAGCTGGTTCAGTAACAAAAATATCAAAATCTGTAATGACTAAAATGACTGAAAACAAAAATAAACTGTAACACGTGAAAACTGTTGTCACAGCTGAACTTTAAATTAAAAATGATTCAATTATTATTGATTCATCTCAGCATAATTAAGAAGTTCTGTGGTGCAACTAAAGGTAAAAAATGAATAAAAAATAGTGACTGAAAACAACTAATAAAAGCGACTAAAAACCACTAAAAACTACTGATAACAAGGACAGAAAACAAAAGTAAACAGCAACGTTCTACCATCTCGAACACAGCTCTAAATAGTGGTACAATCAATCAATCAATCAATCAATCAATCAATCAATCAATCAATCAATCAATCAATCAATCAATCAATCAATCAATCAATCAATCAATCAATCAATCAATAAATCAATCAATCCAAGTTTATTTGTATACTCCTTTCCAACAGCACAAAGGGTGATTAAAGTGCTTCATAGTAAAAAACAAGAAAATAAAAACAAAACAGTAACAGAACGATGACTCCTTCTACACCAGCAGTCATGTGAATCTCATCACATGAATCTCATCATGTGAATCTCATCATATGAATCTCATATGAATCTCATCCTGTGAATCTCATGTGAATCTCATCATATGAATCTTAACACCATGTGAATCTCATCATGTGAATCTTAACACATGTGAATCTCATCATGTGAATCTCATCATGTGAATCTCGTCATGTGAATCTCATCATGTGAATCTTAACACCATGTGAATCTCATCATGTGAATCTCATCATGTGAATCTTAACACCATGTGAATCTCATCATGTGAATCTCGTCATGTGAATCTCATCATGTGAATCTTAACACCATGTGAATCTCGTCATGTGAATCTTATCGTCATGTGAACCACATATGAATCTCATCATGTGAATCTTATCATGTGAATCTCATCATGTGAATCTCATCATATGAATCTTAACATCATGTGAATCTCATCATGTGAATCTTAACGTCATGTGAATCTCATCATGTGAATTTCATCATGTGAATCTCGTCATGTGAATCTAGTTGTGTGAATCTGATCATGTGAATCTCATCATGTGAATCTCATCATGTGAATCTCATCATGTGAATCTTAACATCATGTGAATCTCGTCATGTGAATCTCATCATGTGAAACTCGTCATGTGAATCCCGTGTCATCCGGTGAATCCATGCCAGTCTAACTACGTTTATCTAACCATGTTAATCTCGTCATGTGAATCCCGTGAATCCAGTGGATCTCTTCGGGGTTGACTCTTCCGTCGGATCAGAACTTTGATTTTTTCTCTGTCCGGCTGCAGCTGGAGGATCGACTCCGACACAGAATCAATCTGAAGCTCTTTTAATAAATAAACAAGAAATAAATCACCGATAAATAATAAAAATAACGGGATTTATTCTGATTTAAAACCAGAGGAAATAAAAACAGGATTTATTCTGATTTAAGAACCAAACCGTTGGATCAGAGGATTCACTGCTTCCATCTTAAACAAAAAAAACAGAATATTTTCTGTTTTCTGACATTTTACAGAATTAAAACTATAAATTCCTTTTAAATAAAAACATAAATGTTGGTGTTTGGTGCATTAATCAGGTTTTGTGAACAGAAACCAATATGAAGGTTTGATGTTATGCTTCATAAATAAACAATCAGTTATTAATGACATAATAATAATAATAATAATAATAATAATAATAATAATAATAATAATAATAATAATAATAATAATAATAATAATAATAATAATAATAATAATAATAATAATAATCTTCTCAGATCAATAACTGAAGAAAAACAGAATAACTGGATCATAAAAATACATTTAAAGTAAAAATATGAGCACAGCGTGTTCAATGTGATGCAGAAAAAAGCAGTAAAATGTTCATTTAATTATTATTGATGCATTAATATAATAATAATAATATTAATAATAATATAAAGCAGCTTTTTATCATCTGAGCTGAAGCTGATTGTTCGTCTCTCATTTATTAGGTTTGAGTTTTACATCTGATTCTCATTTTTAAAATCTCTCCTCAGGTTTCTGTTGGAATAAATTCATCTGGTTGGAAAAAAATAGGAATAATTCTGAATATTTTATGTTTTCTGACATTTTATGGAATTAAAACTATAAATTCCTTTGAAATAAAAAGATAAATGTTGGTTTTTGATGCATTAGTCAGGTTTTCTGAATCTTCATGAGATGAACACGAACAGAAACCAACGTTCAGGTTTGATTTTATGCTTCATAAATAAACAATCAGTGATTAATAAACAGAATAATAATAATAATAATAAACATCTTCTCAGATCATTAATTGAACAAAAACAGAAAAACTGGATCATAAAAATATATTTAAAATAAAAATATCATTAAAGTGATGCAGAAAAAATCTCCTGTGAGGCTGAAATATGTTCATTTTGTTATTACTGATGTATTTACATATAAAAATAATAATAATTATTATTTTCTTTATCATGTGAAGTGAAGCTGAAAATTCATCTCTGATTTATTAGGTTTGATTTTTACGTCTGTTTCTCATTTCTGTTGGAATAAACTCAGCCAGTTGGGAATAAAAGACAGGAATCATTCTGAATATTTTCTAGAATTAAAACTCTGTATTCATTGTTGAATAAAAAGATAAATATATGAATAAATATAAATCAGGTTTTGTGAACGTTCAGGAGAAAAATACGAGCAGAAACCAACGTTCAGGTTCGATTTTATACTTCGTAAATAAACAATCAGTTATTAATGAACAATATAATAAAAGAACAGCTTCTCAGATCAACAACTGAACTGAAATAGAGAAACTGGATCAAAAAAAATACGTTAAAAGTAAAAAATATCATTAAAGTGATGCAGAAAAAAGCTGTAAAATGTTCATTTAGTTATTTTTGATGCAGGTATATAAAATAATTATTATTTTTATAGTCTGGGGTGAAGCTGATCGTTCATCTCTTATTTCTTAGCTTTAATTTTTAAGTCTAATTTTGAATTCTCTCCTCTTTTGACTGTTGAAACTCGGTCAGTCGACTCCATGTGAAGAATTTTCTCAGTTTTCTGATCATTTATGGAATTAAAATCTGAGTTACTGATAAAAAATAAAGAAGATTTGTTATAAATGTGAATCTAAAAAGAGGTTCTGAGATCATTTAGTTCAGAAAAACTGGATCCTAAAATGAGCTTAAAGTAAAAACATCATTAAAGCTGTAAAATGTTCATTTAATTATTACTGAAGCTTTTATATGGAAAAAACAGAAAAACTTCAGAGAACAAAAACGTCCTCAAATGTTCTTTAGTCTGAAATGATTTAAATAAAAAGAATTCATTAAAGGAAAACGATCTATTTACATTCAAGGAGCTGATTTTTACTTTATTTACTGATGTATTAATTTCTAAATGAATTTTTATTCATCTCTCATCTGTCAGGTTTGATTTTTACGTCTGATTTTTATTCTCTTGTCAGGTTTCTGCTGCTGGTCGATGAATCCAGAATCAATCAGATCATTTTTCAGACAGAATTAAATCCGTGATGTTTTAAAAATAAAGATTATTGTCGCTTTAACTCGTCTGAATTGAGATTTTCTGAACAAATGAAACAGATTTTATTCTTCAGCTTCATGTTTCCATCAGAGGAGCAGATTTCCACCGAAAGAACCAGAAGAAAACAGAGCTTCAGAGGATTTTAGATCCAGAAAAACACAAAACCTGAATCCATTTGAGAGTTTTATTTTCTAAAGCAGTTTCGAGTTTCTTTCTGCTGAAAAGAAAAGGCATAGAAAGAGTTGAAGCTGCTGGAAAACACTGAAATAAATCATTTAAGTTGAATAATTGATAAAAAAAAATCAAAGGTTTGATCAGAATCTGGTTTAAACGTCCAGTTAGAAGCTTCTTAAAGACACTTTCTGACAAATTAAACCAACATTAATCACAAAAACAGGAATTATTTCCTGGATTCCTGAAGCCTCCGGACCGTTTCTGAGTTTCTACAGTTCAAATATTTAATGATTTAATGATTTAAAGTGTTAAATTAAATGATTTTTGCTCTTTTCTTTCTGTTTTCTGTCTGTTTTGCTAAATAAAGTTCATCATTTCAGGGTTTCTTCCCGTTAAAAGAGTTTTTCTCACTCTGGAGGTTCAGATATCTGGTTCTGGAAAGAGTCTGGCAATAATATGAACTGAAATTCATTCTATTTAATTTATTCCATTTTAATAAAACTGAACTGAATTGAAATGATTTCTGCTCCTTCATTAGAGAAAATAAAAAGAGAGAAATCCTTTTTATTAAGATTCAACTTTTCACTGTTTGATTCAATTAAAATTAATTAATTCTGACTTTCAGTGTCTTTAATTAGTAGAAATATAAAATTTGATGGTTTTAATTTAATGAAGGTTGTTTGAAACCTGCAGACATTAAATTAAATAAATTACTATAATAATAATAATAATAATTCAGATTAGAATAAGAACAAAAAGACTTACAGCAACATTTTGCGTTTTTCTTTTTCTCTTATTAATATTTTCACAGAAACAGAAGAAAAAAAAGATCAGATTAAACCTCATCTCTGGTTCTGAAGCAGAAATCCAGAAATCATCTCGGATTTATTTCCGTTTCAACGTTTTTCCCCCTTTTTTTTAAACGTTTAGTCCTCAGATTCCCACGAAACGAACCAGAAGAAACTCCGACAAAAAAAGAGAGAAAATCCACCAATCTGACGGAAAACTCCGGAAGATTCTCCGTTTAGAAGAAGTTTGGAGCCAAAAAATCACCTCAAAATGCTGGAAAAGTCGAGTTCATCTCCAGAATCACAAAAAAGAACCAGAGTCAGGAACTGTGAGTAAAATAAGTTTTTGGTTGAAGCAGCTTCGTGGAAACAAGAAGGAAACGGTTTTATTAAATAAAAGTGCATTACAGGAACCTGCGGGGTACAAGTGCGCAGGCGCAACTCACAACTTAACCATATAAATAAAAAGGTGTGTGCGTGTGCGTGTGCGTGGTGCGTTCAGGGTCCGGGTCCAGATAAACTGAGTGAATCTGTACAAAACTGTTTGTTGTTTTTTTTACACATAAATTATTCACAGCAGATAATTTCTATCGGAACAAACTCACGGTTCTATTTACAGTCAGCAGCGTCCGGTGCTCCGGTAACGGGCCGAGCCGGTGCCAGGGTCCGTTAGGAGCTGTCGGTCTCCGAGTGCAGCAGCAGCGCTCCCGGTTTGTGTTTCTTCAGCAGCTGCGTGATCTTCTCGTCGTCAGAGTTTGGGTCCAGAGGTTTGTTGTAGTCGTCGTCCTCGTCCTCCGCGTCCGAACCTTTGAGCCGCTCCGTCTCCGAGTCCTGCTTCTTCTTGGCCGAGGCCATCTCCGCCGCGTGCTTCTTCCTCCACTTGGTCCTCCGGTTCTGGAACCAAACCTGTGCGGAACCACAGAGACACGGACCCTTTAACGCACGGAACCAAAAATCCCTTTTACGCACGGAACCAAAAACTCCTTTTATGCACCGATTGTACGCACAGAAAAGTTTCATTTCTCTGCTCCAGGCTGTTTTAGATCTATTCTCAGATGTACGTGGCTTTGGATAAAAGACTCTGATAAATAAAACAGTGGAAATGTAGCAGAACCTCAGACTCTTTTTACGCACGCAACCAGAAACTCCTTTTACGCACCGTTTTTACGCACGGAACCAGAGTCTTTAACCCACAGAGTCCTCAGAAACGAACTGAAAAGCCGAATTACAAACACGAACTGAATAAAACCTGCTGTAAATATACTTTAAAAACCCGGATCTATAATAATATTAATAATAATTTAATCAGAATCAAACATAAATCTGATTTTAAAACACATTTCATTGGAATTTCCATTAAACGACACGAAATCTTCACTTCACAATAAAATAAATTCGTTTTATTTATTTATTTATATGAAAGCAAACCACGGAAACAACACATTTAATTATTAATCGTGAAATTAATAAGGAAAATTCAAATTTCAGCTGCGGTTTTAATTTAAAAACATGTTTTTTGTTTTTTATTCGCTTTTTTTTTGTCCTTTTAGCTGCTTTCATCGTTTTATTCTCATTTAAATTAATAACTTCCGTTCTAGGAACCTGAAATAAAACCTAAAATAATAATAATAATAATAATAATAATAATAATAATAATAATAATAAATAAGGGCCTTCATGGTGTTAAATTAATTCTTTTATTTGATTTAAACTCTCAGAAGCATCATTTAGAATGAATGTTTAGAGTTTTAGGACGGAATTTCAGGTTTTAAACTGTTTTGTTTTTAAAATTTATTTGTAACAGAATCAGAAAAGATTCTGGAGTGAAAGACGGAAAATGTCTGACATTATCTTTATTGTTATTAATAATTATTATTATTGAGTATTAATTATTTATTAGCTGAGTTTGATTCGTTTATTTAAAAATGATTTTAATGATTTAAAGCTATAGTTTTAAATCGAATTATAATGAATCAACTGGTGTGCAGGTGTGTGTGTGTGTTTGTAATACACACACACACACACACACACACACACACACACACACACACACACACACACACACATTGTTTTGTTCAGAACCTAGTGGAGATGTCCAGTGTGTGTGTATTATTGTATATTTTTGTGTGTATTATTGTGCATTTTTCTTGTGTATTTTTGTGTAATATTGTATGGTATTGTTTGTAGTATTTAGTGTAGTACTAGTACCTTGACCTGGCTCTCTGTCATTCCCAGACTGTAGGAGTGTTTTACTGTATTAAAGTGCATCAAAGTGTATTTTTCTTTATATTTTTATGTAGTATTTTATGTAGTACTGTGTAGTATTATTTGTAGTATTTAGTGTAGTACTAGTACCTTGACCTGGCTCTCCGTCATGCCCAGGCTGTAGGCCAATCTCGCCCTCTCGGGTCCCGCCAGATATTTGGTTTGTTCGAAAGTTTTTTCCAGCGCAAAGATCTGCTGTCCGGAGAAGGTGGGTCTGGTGTGCTTCCTCTTCCCGTCCTTGTCCAGCAGCACCGAGCCCTGGTCTGAAAGGAGAACACAAACAAACATCAGCACCGAGCTCCACCGGCTCCGGTTCCGGCTCCGGTTCCGGTTCTGGGTCTTCCACTTACGGGGCGAGCAGGCGAACCGGGCGTCCCTCCAGTGCGGACTTTGCATCACTCCGGGCCAGAAGATCGGCGTCCGGCCCGGCAGCTCCGCCAGGGGCTTCGGGTACCGGGCCACCGCCGCCACCGCCGCGGCGCCCGGGCTGAAGTAGAGTCCGGGAGGCGGCGGCGGGCTGAGGCTGCTGAAGCGGGGCAGCCCGCTCAGGAGGCCCGCCGAGGAGGAAGCGGCGGCGGCGGCGGCGGCGGACGCCGTAGGCCGGTTGAGGATGTCGTTAATCCCGTGCGGGGTGGCCGAGGAGCACTGCTGCGGGGAGCCGAGCCCCGACGACAGCCCCGAAGAGCTCTTGATGCCCGGCGAGGAGCCCGCCATGCCGCCCGGGTTGGGCGACGTGGTGGCCGGGGACGTGGAGCAGTTGGGCCCGCCGGAGGGCAGCGGGTAGGCCGGGTACAGCGGCGTCTTCATCTCGGTCATGCTGGTCAGGGCGGCCAGCGGCGGCGGGCTGAGCAGGAAGCTCTGTCGGGACCCGTCCATCGGACCGCCGCTAGCTGCTCCTCTCTGCGGCCCTGCGGGAGGTTCACTGCGGCTCTCCGGACTCCATGGTCCGCTCACGGTCACCGGGAGGTTCGGTCCCGGGCGGCGCCGCGGAGCTTCTGACGGCCGACCGGTGGAACCGGAGGTCCAAAGTTTGGAGCCGCCGGGGGGAGGGGGGGCCGGGGCCGCCTCCGATTGGGTGACCCGGCCGTGACGTGGGCGGTCTGGCGGCAGCCCGGCTCCTGATTGGCTGAGAGTCCGAGACGGAGGCTGCAGAGTTTGAGGTAAAGATGAAGTTTGATGAAGAGGAGCAGCTTCAGGACAACAAAACAGAGTGAAAAAGACAGAAAAAAGACGGAAGAGCAGCTTTAATCCACAACCAGGAGGAAAAAACACTTTATAGATAAAAATAAAACATTACAACAGACAATAATGAGCTGAGAATAAAGAATTTATTATATTAAAATGTTAATTAGAATTAAAATCAGCTGATGGAGGTCAGAGGTCAAACATCAACTTCATTAAATCAACATTTAAACTTTATTAATGACTTCTGCTTAATGATGCAGCTGAATATTCTAATTAAAACTCATTGAATAAAATCTGAACGTTCCTTCAGTCAATAAATGATTAAAACCCTTTAAAGCAGTTTGTTGGTTTCATTAGAATTTAAATTAATTTATTTAAAAGATGAAATGATTTAAAGATTCTTTAATAAACAATAATTCAGATCCTTCATTTCTGACTGACATAAAATAAATCAAGATATTTCAACATTGTTAGCGTTTTACCATCAAATGAACCAGCAGGGGGCGCTCTATGTTAACCTGTCAGTTTTACTAATTAATCATTTAGGCTATCCCATAATAATATAAAATATGGTTATTAATTGTTTTCTATTATTTACCGTTTGTTCAACAGTTTTAATTCAAATCAATATTTCTTCAAAAACTAAACAACATGAGGTTCAAATTAAATTAAATTAAATTCACTTCTAATGTGGAATAAACTGGATTTTCTCCTGCGGCCTTTTTCAGGCCCTCCACCCTCATGTTGGACACCAGACCTGTTCCAGATGTTTTACTGCAGAATAATGTTTGTATTTTTTAGTTTTGATGAATTACATCTGAGTGAATGTTCAGATTATTTCTGTAAAACAATGATTTAATCCAGTGGATTTATTGGTTTCCTGATTAACAATTTATTATTTTCATTTCTGGATCCACTAGAGGAGAAATCTGCAATTTAAATGAAATAAATATGAAATAAAAAGCTGCAGTTTTAATGAAATAAACATGAAATAAAAAGCTGCAGTTTAAATTTATTCAGACGTGAAAAAGGCCTGGAGGAGCCGCAGATCCTCATGTTTCTTCATGAAATAAACACTTAAATGTGAGATTATATGAGTGAAAACACAGATTAGATGGAGACGTTTTACCTTCCTGTCAGCTCAGGAACATATAAAACTGATAAAAATACGATGTGTCCCTCAGAATAAAGATTTAAATATAGGAAATTTAAATATAGAAGATTTAAATGACTGAACTCTGGTTTATAAATGATTATCAGAGTTTTATTGCTGCAGATTAATAAACTCATTATTTCCTCAATAATCAGCTCAATGATTCAAAAATATAAATATGTATAAAAAAATGAAATGAGATGAAAAATATCAGAAGCAAAAGCAGCAAATGATAGATTTCAACAGCTGAAAACATGAAGACTTCTCAGATTAATACCAGAATGAAAGAATAAAACACTGATTTTATTTATTATTTACAGCAGAGTCCGTGAAGAAGTGAAATAAAATAAATGTTTAATATTTAGATTTATGTTTGTTTCACTGATTTAACATGAAAACTAAAGCTATTTTTCAGATTTAAATCCAGCATTGAACATCTGATATGGTTCTAAAATGAGAAGAGCTACTAATCTATAATCAATAATCCATCAGTGTCCACATTGACAAAATCAGGAGAATATTTTACATTCATTCTCTGATCTAAAGCGAGAACCACATCTAACATTTAGCTGCTGTTTCTAGATGATGTTTTTATTCTGATAATTAAACTAATCAATAAATAAAATAAGCAAATAATTAAACTAATCAATAAATAATAAATAAATAATTAAACTAATCAATAAATAAAATAAGTAAATAATTAAACTAATCAATAAATGAAATAAATAATTAAACTAATAAATAAATAAACAAGTAAATAAATAAATAAAGCAGGTTGATGAACTTCATCTGATGTCAATAAGAAGAAACCAGCAGCACAACATCCCATAATATCCACCAACATCCCATAATATCCAATAACATCCCATAATATCCCTCAATAGCCAGCATGAAGGAAGCAGTGAAGCTGCAGCGCCCCCATGTGGCCACGGAGAGAAACACAGCAGCAGCTCATGATGCCGATCATCACTTTAGAAATCATCACTATATTTATTTAGAGTTCAGTTTAACTCCACCGGTCTAGAGTTTTAGAACCCCACAACTTATCCAGTTCTTTATAGGAAGTTCTACATGTTAACGTCTGATTGTTCTCTGAAATTAAAGCATAGAACAAATTCATGAAGTTAAAATAATCTATTTAGAACCAAAATGTGTTTCTAAACTTCTGACTCAAAGCACCACCTCTGGTAGATCTGGAAGAACTTCCTGAAGAATATTCCTCAGGAAGTTCTTCCAGATGTGCAGCAGAAGTTCCATAAATGTGTGGTTCTTGTAGGTTCTTTGCTTTCACTCTTCTGTCCAGTTCATCCAAACCAGCTCCATGGGGTTTAAGTCTGGAGACTCCATGTTCTCAACCATCTGGTTCTTCGTTCCTGAGGTGGTTCTACAGAGCTTGGACTGATGTTCTGGGTCATTATCTGCTGTAGGATGAACCCCTGACCAACTAGAACATACCAGAGGGTTCTGCATGGGTTCAGGGTTCCTCTCATTCTGTACAAGAACTGACCCTGAATCCAGCAGAACATCCCCAGACCATCATACTTCCTCCTCCAGTGTTGTTTGATGTCCCACACTGAAAGATGCAAAAATTTCCGCAAAAGATCCAAAAAGTGACCTCAAAAAATCCAAAAATGACACTAAAAGATCAAAAAAATTACTCTAACAGACACAAAAACAACACTAAAAAATGCAAAAATTGCACTAGAAGGTGTAAATATTCAAGATTCAATCTTGAATTGAATCTTGAAAGATTCAAGATTCAAGAATTTGAATGTTGGGCTGAGTCAGACCTGGACAAGAACTTAACTTGAATCTTGAACGAAAAGATGCAAAAATGACACGAAAGAAAAAATGAGTGGTTGTTTGATTTTCGTTTTAAAATACAAAAATTAAAATTGAAATAGCAGGCGTTTTTCCTTTTCATGATCAAAAAGGAATATACGAAATTTTAAAAATGCTTTGATTTTCATTTTATATTTAGAATAACAAGAAAATAAAATCTGTAAGAGACAGAAACGAAAAAAGCTCCGTTTTTCATTTTCTGAGACCGGAAGTGGTCATCAGCAAGGGTGGAACCAAACGACAACAAGGTTCTCAGAGGGCAGAGCCAGAGAGCAGTGATTGGTCAGACAGTGGTAGCGTATCTAGTCTATGTATATCTATGGTCTGAACGTCTGTTAGCATCTCTGGCTGCTGTTGACCTTATTTTTGGAGTAAAACACGTAAGAAGATAAATACTTCTAATCTGTAGCGTTGTTTTGTTGTACGTTAAGTCAGCGACTTGTGAAGAGTTGTGTTTTGTTGTGTTTGAGCAGTTGGTCCGGACACGTTAGCTAGCTAAGCGGCTAAGTTAGCTAACTAAGGGGCTAAGTTAGCTAACTAAGCGGCTAAGTTAGCTAGCTAAGCGGCTAAGTTAGCTAGCGGGCTAATTAACACAGGTGGCTAACTTACCGCTGAACACCTGTGTTAGTTGCTGCTGCAGCTGTCCTCATTATTAGAAGGAACTTCTCAACCTGTATTTCTCTGCTGTTTATTTTAGCTTTTAAAAAAGTTATTTTACTTTAAGGTTCACTGAAACCTGTTCAGCTGCACTGAAGTTTAACATTCAGCTGCTTTGAATTAAACCGAGCTTAACATAACATTGCGCAACATTACCTCTGAATCTCCATAATTTCATTAAATTCCTTCTCTTCCACTGCTCAAGTTCAATCCAGTATATAAAGTGACATTAATAGTGAATAAACTAACAACCAGCCATTGTATTTATTTATTATTGCATGTATTTGTAGTAAAACATGAGATGAAATATCCTACTTTTGGATCTAGAACTGCACAAGCCGTTCATTTTCAGTCACCTGATGAGTTAAACTCCACTTTTTATGTGAGGTTGAAGCAGAAAGTCTGAGTTAACAAAGAAAGTTGTTTATAATCTGTGATACCTGTTATCTCTGACTGAGGCTTTAGTTTTTGTTGAGCCGATTTACACATAGAAACTTTGTTCAGGAAGATTTCTTAGTAGCTCAGAGGACTGGCTGCTTTTTACACAACCTTGTAAGAGAATGTCTGTCAATGCTTTCAGCAGAATTTAGAAACACAACACTTCCTAAACAGATATTTTGAGGCTGTGAGGTTGAACGTTTGAGAGTCTATCAGTGTGTTTGTTTGTGGTCTTTCTGTTTCTAGGTGGAAGCTGAATTAGTGAGGATGACTCCTGCTCCTGTCATCTCTAAGCTCCTCCCACATCTTTACCTGCACATGAGGAAAATCACTCCTGTAGAATGCAGGTATGTTTGTCATTATTATAAAAAGATGTTGCCTGGTGACCTGTCAGAAACCCATTATACAGAGTCAGCCAAAATAATGTTTACACACATCAGGAAAAGAAAAACTAGCATAAATATTTCAATACCAAATGTATTCAGACATCAGGAGATTAATAAAAGTTATCTTTGGCCTCTACAATTACAAGAGGTGCTCAAAGTGGAGGCCACTGGCTTCCAGACATTTCTGTTGTGTTGTAGACGTCACTTGTTGATGCTCCATTCATGAGGTAGCGCCATCTGTTGGGAAAACATCGTACAACAGGACACAGAGTTATCGTGATTTGATCAAACTTAGAAAGAGGAATCTATATGTATAGAAGTACTTATACAAATGAAATATTTATAAAAGTTTTTCTTTTCCTGATGTGTGTAAACATTATTTTGGCTGATTCTGACTCTGTGAACTTAATGAGAACAAAACTGTCATTTAGTTGTTGCTCTGAAAGCTTCTTTAGTGAAAACCAGCTGGTGTTCTGCTTTGAAACAAACTGCTGTTGAGGTCTATGTTTTTAGGTTTAACCCCACAGTTTCTGAATGAACTGATAGTTGTTTTTTTTCCTGATCAGTGTGGATGTTATAATTGATGGTAACATTTACTGATCATATAATCAGCATGACAATATAACAGTAGAACATTCTGACCACCTGACTAATACTGTGTTGGTCCCTTTATGCTGCTAAAACTCCTCTGACCCAGTGGTTCATCAGAACCTCTGGGGATGTCCTGTGGATTCTGTGGATCCTGTGGGTTGCAGGGTGGGTCCTACCTAGACCAGGCTGATCCTGGACCATCCCACAGATGCTCCATCAGATGTGGATGTGGGGAGTGTGGAACCCAGGTGAACAGCTTAGTTCTGTCGTGTTCCTCAGACCACTCCTGAGTAGTTTTAGTTCGTCCTGCTGAGGGAGGCAGCTGGCATCAAGGACTGCTGTTGCCATGGAGACTAGGGGGTTGTTTGTCCTGCAGTGTTTAGGTGGTGGTACATGTCAAACATCCACATGAACGTCAAGGTTTCCCAGCAGAACGTTGCATTAGAACAAGATGATGGATGTCAGTGGTCAGAATGTTGTGGCTGATCAGTGGATCTGTCTGCCTTTACTCTGACATCCAGAGTTATACAAAAGTCTAGAATGTGTGCAGTGCAGAAGAGATTTACTTTATTGGATGCAGTTTTAGTGGTTCCATCAGAGAAAATCAGATCCATATACAGATTTTTATTAATTCCAGGGCTGGTTCAGTAAAGATTATAATAATAACTACATCAGATAATTCTTTGTTGCAGTTGGAATTTTGCAGACTGAGAGATGGTTGAGAAGGTTTCAGTTCTTGTTTTAACAAAATATGTTCTAATAGAAGATCTTTATTGTCGTTGTACATGAAATTATCTGCAAACCAGCGAAGTCCATCAGTCTGAGGAATCTAAAAATAAATAAGAAAAATGCTTCTAAAGCCAATAATAAACAGAATATTTTGAGGGAATATTCTAAAAAGGAAAGAAAAGCTCCATTCTCACTCCTCTCAGGATAAACTGTCATTAAAATTGACTTTAAATTTAGCTTCAACACGAGATAAAAACATTTACTTTCATTACTCATGTTGTCAAGTTTTAATAAAGTTCATGCTACTTTTATAAAATGATGAAAGTGAATAAATTGTATTTGTGTGATCTGTGTTTGATTTCTGTCTTTTCTCCTGTCATCCAGATGTTCAGAGGGAGATGATGCCACATCTGGTCCAGCTGATGGAAGGTCTTGAAGTTCTCTGACTGGCCTCGACTGAAGATGGTCGTCTCACTGGATTTAAGGTTCAGATGCTCAGTAACAAACTCCACCAATGAGCCAACAGGGAAGCTTTAGGTTTATTAAATGTTGCTATGAAGGTTTCACTGTTTTTCTTTGTGAATGCAATGAGCTCCAACTGAAAGTTGAATTAGAACTTAGAAGTAAATCCTTCCATCTGAAAGGATTTAGTTGCATTAATAACCTCATAACATTCTAATTTTTATTCCAGTCTTGGTTGGAAATAGAATCTCTGTATTGATTCAGGTAAAAACTGAACTTCACAGCATGTTGGAGCAAAACAACCAGATGAAAACTGTGATGGTGTTGGATTGTCAGACTGTAATGTTGCAGCTCAAAGCAGCTTTTCTATCTCAGTTCATTCTGACATTCAGCTATGAATCAACACAGCAGATGGTGATCCATGCTGTGGAAGTCTCACATCTCCTGATTTAATGGAGCTGCTTTGCACTTTTTACACTGTTTATTCACCAACACTTTATTTAATAAAAGTCCCATCTAGTTTTTATGAGGAATGTGATGTTTTAATTTCTCTGTGAATAACTGCAGTCTAATGGAACAGCTGAAACTGTAACATCTGTCCTGATATTGATCATGAAGTATTGATCAGAATACTTATGGTCAGCAGTCATCCCTGAAGTTTTACATTCAAATCATTACTTGTGTTGTGAACTTTGGTAAGAAGCAGAAACTTTAGCGTTGCCATGGATACATGAGTGTTAAATTCTGTCCATGTTTCCATTTTGGGAAATTCAGTCCAGCAGATCAGTTTGTTTTTACTGCCAGCTACATTCAGTCTGAGATATTAAGAATAAATAAATGTGCATAATGTGGAAATGAACAGATTCTATTTTTATTTATTCCTACAGATGCTGCAGGTAAAGTTATAGAATGTGGAGGAATTTAGTCTCACAATCACAGACAATAAATATTATCTGAAAGTCGGATTATTGTTGTTTATCAGCACAATACAAAAAGATTCATGTTAGAAATATTCCAGTTAAGACTCTAGAATATCAGGATTTATGTAAATTTACCTCAATAATATGAATGTTCAGGTTGTGCAGTGATATTTATTATGTGAGTTTAGCTGATTAAAGTTTATTATTTAAATTGACATCATTATTATAATATTTAAGGTCAGACTCTACAGTATTGAGATTAAGAAATCAAATATTCTATAAAATGTAAATACACTGAACTCATTTGGAGATATTTAAGTGAGACTCTACAATATTATTTATGACACAAATCTATCTAAATCAACATTTTAATCATTTTTACTCCAAACATTTACTGGACTGATTTGAATATTAAAATCACTCCTTTCTAATCCTCTGCTGTACGTTCAAACCTGAGGCCTTAAATAGAAACACACAAGTATCTGATTGAAGGAACTTCTGCAGAGTCCTGGTTCCACAACATGATGATAGAATTATAGACAAACTTCAACAAAAGCTGCCTGAGAGTTTACAGCTTTTTATGTTGGATTTCTTCAGTAATTTAATGAGAGTTATCAGCAAAAATCAAGTGTTCATTTGATGAACTTCATTTCTTAAAACATCCAGAATTGGAGCTCATATCTTTGGCAGCTGTAAAGTTTCTGCTCCTTCAAAGTTCACAACACAATAAATGAATTCCTAAAACACTCTCAATGCTGGAGAGCTTTTGATGCTGAAGCAGTGACCAGTTTTTCTGTTTCTTCTCTGGAGATGCACAATGAGGGACGTCTGCAGAGACTGAGAAAGAGTCTCACCACATCCTGACATGAGGAAAAAGACTTTATTGAAGACTACAATGAGAAAAACTATCAGACAGCAGACGGCTGCATTCAAGGTGAGCTCTGAACATTTGATCTGGAACAGGAATTCAATAACGGCAGCATGAGCTTCATTTCAGTCTGTAGCTGCTGAATTCATGGATGAATCATCTGGCACTAGAGAGGAAGACCATCAAACATCCACGTCAGCTGATGGAGGTCCAAGAGTCTCACCCAACAAACAACCTACAGAGTGAAGACCTCCAATCTGATTGGACGGCCTCCTATTCAGCCACATGTGTGAACAAATGCCTCTAAGCTGATTTGTTTTCTAAAATGAATCTAGTTTGAGTCCTAATCTATGCCTGTGTGTTTGCTTCTGTACACTGCTGTTAACAGTTTAAGCTGTTAGATTGTTCCAGATAAGACAAGTACAAGATTCTTCAGAGCCGTTCTACCACGAGCCTGACGGGAAGAACTCCAACATCTACTGAATGTTCCTGTGGTTCCCTCAAGGCTACAGGAGGAGTCCTACGAGGACGAGCTGGTCCACCTGATGGTGGCCAGTCGCTGCGGTTCAAAGCCAACACCGACTACGTGGACTTCTACTGGACCACACGGAGGCCTTCAAACCGGACCAACAAGTTCAGCGACTCCCCGACTCGTGGGTCTGAGGACGCCGCCGAGCCTCGGTCCAGCCGGCCTCCTGTCTGTGGGTGTTTGAGTGCTGAGAGGTTTGTGGATGCATGTGAACGTTCTGTGTTGAAACAGCAGCTTTGGACTCAGTAACGCCGGGAAAAACCAAGAGCTCCTTTATTTGTGACTTCCGCTAAAAAACTGATGAAAATAAGTTTGCCAGGGTTCTGACTGATAACAGATTATTAAATAATGAAAATAATCCTTTAAATATTCCTTTAAACAATCCTTTTAGGTCTACATTTTCTTTACACTGACAGAAATTCACAACTGTAATTTTATTTTTTTATTTATATATATATATATATATATATATACATATATATATATATATATATATATATATACATATATACATATATATGTATATATATATATATACATATATATATATACATATATACATATATGTACATATATGTATATATATATACATATATATGTATGTGTGTGTGTATATATATATATATATATATATATATATATATATATATATATATATATATATATATATATATATATACACCCCCTAAAATGTATCTGCCACCCCTTTGCCACCCTATTAATTTTTCTCTCGATCCACCCCTGCTAGTGTGTACTAGTGTATACTAATATGTATATTGTGTGTAATAGTGTATGGTGTGTCTGTTTTGTATACTAGTGTGTATATTATGTACTAGTGTGTATATAGTGTGCATAGTGTGTATATTGTGTATACTAGTGTGTATATTGTGTGTATACTATGTGTACTAGTGTGTATATATAGTGTGTATATTGTGTGTCCGTCGTGTCTCCCAGGCTCCGCCCCCTCCTCCCCGCCCCTCCAGGACTACGTTACCCAGCGACCCCTGCGCTGAGCCATGTTGTAGGAAATCCGCTTGCGGCGGATTATTGTAATCCGACAGCGGTCTGGAGACTCATCGGATCACGACGGAGGAAAGCGGAGCGCAGCGGCCTGTAACCGATGCAGAGCGTCCGAGAATAAGGGGATAAAGTCGGATATGATCTGCGGCGCCGCTCGCTGCTGCTGCTGAAACCTCACATCGGCGCTGCCCGGGCCGCTTCCTGGACCTCCGACCCTCGGTGACGGCGGCTCGGCTTCAGGGCACCGCGGAGCGGAGCGGGGAGGAACAGCCCGGATCATCGGTGAAGACCCCCTCCCTCCCTGCTCCCTCCCTCGGCAGGCTGCTCCCAGCCCGGCCCGGCTCGGTCGCTCCGTCCGCGGGCTGAAGCGCTGCCGCTCCGAGACGCTCCACTGTTAGCGCGGCTAGCAGCTAGCTAGCTAGCTAGCTAGCGGGTCCGGAATTAGTGCGGTTTAGTTCGGATTTTAGCTCGTTTTGCGGCTCGCCGCCGGACGGACGGACGGACGGACGGAGGATGTCGGCCAAAGAGCAGAACAAACTCTCCACCGTGGAACGACCCGTCAAAGGTACGTAGCGGCTCCGTCCTCCCAGCTGCCCGCTCAGGAAGTCCTGGCGGCGGCTAACGGCTGCTAGCGGAGCGGCTGGTGTCGAGACCCGCTGACAGGTCGGTTAGTCCGGCTGTCTGTGGCCGAGCGGGGATCAATCATTAGGTAATCAATCAGCTAATAATCAATAAGCTAATAATCAATCAGCTAATCAGTTGGCCTGTAGCTCAGCGGTCCGGACAGCCGGAGGAGACTCCGGCTGTGGAGCAGCGCGACGCCCGGACAGAGGGCTGCTGCTCCGGACACAAAGTGCTGCTCGACCCGCGGAGAGCAGAGATGGAAATGCTGGAGTAAAGTTACTGAACCAAAGTAATAGAGTACCTGTTGTTAGTTATTACCACCGTTAGAGCCTCTCCCTCCTCTACATTATTTTATTAATTTAACGGCTTTATGACAGTTTAATTTGAAATCTGCTAATTAGGGATTATTTCTTTAAAAACCTGTGATTAGTTTTATTTACTTTCAAGAACAGATTTCAGATTTTATTGCTCCACTAATCTCTAAATTCTGTCAGCAGCTATTAAAAAACAACTTTTTTGTTCTCAGGAATAAATGTGTGCAAATGAGACTGATGAATGAAGAAAAACCTGCAGATTATAGAAATAAAACAGGACAGTTTGTCAGATTTATGTTTGAGAGGAAGGAAAAAGGTAATAAATCACTGTATTTAAAAGGAAAACGTTATTCTAATTACCAGATATTAGCATTAAACCTCTCCAGCTGTTTACTGACATTTTTATATTATTAGTTTTCTGAAAAGCTTCTAAAATATCCTTGTTTGCATTAATTTATAAAAACAGAAACATCAAATCCAGCCTCAGAAATTCAGATTTATGTCTCTGATTCATTGGAGTCAAGGGTTTCTCTTTTTATCGCTGGAACAGAGCAGAAAATGTCAAGAACAGCTGGATAAAACTCTTATTTCACTCATGATTGAGCGATAAAATCAGACTGAATGATAAAAACCTTCAGATTCTTTTCAGAAATAAAACGTTTTATAAGAGAAGCTGAAGGGCAGATTTCTGGATCGGAGACAAAACTCATTTAAGAGGAAATGTCCTTTAAAAATATGAATAATAATAATCATTTACAGATGAAATGCAGAAAAAAAATCTCCATTAGTCTGATTTAAAACACGTTATAGAAGCAGAATGTTCCTAAATGTCAGAATTACTTCATATTTTCTGTATTTTCCACCACTTAAATCATCCGTTATGTAAAATATTGGTCAGGAAGTTTATTATTTCTGATGTTTAGATCTTTAAAAACCCAGAACTCTTCATGTTTGCTCCATTTTCAAGCTATTTATTAGTAAAATGGATCTAAAATGTGATTCTTTGTGTTCCTAGTTCGTCCTGGTTGTTTCTGTTCGGCTCAAACCGACACATGTATTCTGATTTAATGATTATTTACAGACGGAATCATGTGAAAACATCTTTTTTTAAGTTTAATTTAATCCCAGTTTGTGTGGCTGAGCCTTTAAATGGCTCCACAGATTTAATCAAAACAGAAAGTAGATAATATTCATAATTAGAAGCAGTCTGCTGCCTGTTAAAATATTCTAAAAGAGAACTAATCCAATGACTGCAGCTAAGAATTAAACTATTAAATGCTGCTGTATTTAGCTGTTGTTGATCAGAGACAGAGTTTTAGAAAATATTCTTATTATTCTGTTATTTTTCAGATAATAACTAATAAAAGCAAAAATATTAATTTACATGTCAAACAAAACAAAAAGTATTTTTTCACTTCATAATCACACACCTTTTTTAAAAATAAATATTTTTTAATAATTTTTATTTTCTATATATTTGCTGTTATTTAAAAGAAAAAAATGTATATTAAGAATTTTAAAAATGGTAAATAATTATTTTAATTGTTATTTTAAAGAATATTGCAGTCTTATTAAATTATTAATGACATTCAGTGAAATAATAGAAAAATAAAAATTGAATAAACAAAAAGGCAAAACTGTAAATAACAATAAAAAATTGTATTTTAATAAATTGTAATTGTTTTTCTTGACATTTTAAAATTTACAGTTTTACTGTATTTAAACCAGCAAAAAACTAAATAAATATAAAATATTGCTGTTATTTATTACCTATATTATTAATATATTTACTAAGAATTAAAAAATGGGAAATAATTATTTGAATTTTACAGAATGTTCCAGTTTTATTAAATTACAAATTACATCCAGCAAAATAACAGAAGAAATTGACTGTAAAAAAAATAAAAAATTGAACAAATAAAAAGCCAAAGCTCTTAGCAAAAATCAGTATTTTAATAAATGGTAATTTGTTGTTTTTTCCACGACATTTTGCCGTAAAATTACAAAACATAAAAAACACAATATATAAATATTGCTTTTATTTATATTAAAAAATACAGAAAATGAGCAATAATTTTTTTAATTATTATTTTACAGAATGTTTCAGTTTTATTAAATTATAAATCCCATCCAGTAAAATAACAGAAGAAACTGACTGTAAAAAATGGAACAAAGAAAAATCCAACACTGTAAATAATGGCCACATAAAAAACAGTATTTTAATAAATGGTAATTAGTTTTTTTTCATGGCATTTTATGTAAAATTAAATTTTTACTGTATTTAAATCTGTCAGAAATACACAAATATTGCAGTTTTTTATATTTATATTATTAATATTTATATTAAGGATTAAAAAATGGTAAATAATTATTTTAATGGTTATTATACAGAATGTTCCATTTTTATTAAATGATCTCGTAAAATAACAAGAAATTGACTGTAAAAAAGAAAAGAAAAAAATGCAACAAAACAATAAAAAGTCAAAACTATAAATAACATCCACATAAAAAAATCAGTACGGTCTTTTTTTTTTTTTTTTTTTTTTAACAAAAATTGACCATAAAATAAAAAAAATATATATATTACTGTATTAAAATCAGCAAAAACAAACTAAAATTTTCCAAATATTGCTGTTTTTTATATATTATATATATATATATATATATATATATATATATCTCAACACTTTATCAACACTTGACGAGTCAGAAAATAAAACAGTAAAATGATCCAGATGTTTGTGATCAGCTGTATTATGGGATGTTTGTCAGGTTTTAGCTGGTTTATGGATGTAAAATGAAACTCCTCCAGCAGCTGAAGCAGAAAAACGACTCGACAGAGAAGAAATGAGTTTATTATTAAGGTGTGGAGAATCAGATCCTCTTTTATTCAGCTCAGTAAAAGATGTTGAAGGTCCACAGACTGAATCCTCTCTGAGCTTTGATGTTTGTTCTGCTGCTCAGCATTTATCTGGAGGATTTATCTGCTCCAATCAGTCAGATGTTTGGGTCTAAAAGGTCAGAAAAGATGGGAGAAAGTCCCAAATATGATCAATACAAATTCAGTCAGACACTAAAAAGCATTCTGGGAAAAAGAATGATGACAATACAACAAATCCCGGTACATAATTCTACTTTTAGTGGATTTAAATGATTTTACAGTCTGATGTTAAAGAACAAATTAGTAGAAATCCTGATTTTTGGACTTTATTTATAGTTTTGGTTCATTTGTTTACTGTTATTGTGTAAATTAATATTTGTTTTTCTGTGATTTTATTAGATATACTACCTGTAATTTAACAAAATACTGAAATGGTAGTTTGGTGTCTCTTTGTGGTACTTTGTGTCTTTTTGAAATATTTTATATATTTTTTTGTGGTGGTTTGCATCTTTTTGTATTAGTTAATATCTCATTGTAGTAGTTTTGTGTCTTTTTGTGATATGTTGTGTCTTTTTGAAGCAGTTGTGTGCTCTTGTTTTAGTTTTATGTCTCTTTGTGGTAATTTTGTGTCTCTTTGTGGTAGTTTTCATCTTTTTGTGGTAGCTTTGTGAACTAACTATTAAATAATTTATCATTTTTCAGTGCTTAACAGGCTTATTATTTCTGTTAAATGATGGTAAAATGCTGTAATGCTCTTTTTGGTTGTTTTGTGTAAGTTTTGTTTGTTTTGTGTCTTTTTTTGGGCTACTTCTGGTTATTTAGCATAATTTTTTGGTCATTTTTCATCTCTTTCAGGTGTTTTTTGTCTTTTGTGGTCATTTTGTTTTTGTTATCAGACTATTTTTGACCTTTCTGTACCACATAAACACACAGAAAAGCTGCACATCACTGCCTCGGTCCCAGTTTTATTTAAATATTTAACTTATTTTAGAATAAAACTAGACTAATCAATGAAAGCATCAACAAAGTATTATTTATGCTGAAGACGGATTCATTATTTCAGTTGTTTTAAGCAAAAACAGGAGAAGTTCACAGATTCCAGCTTTTAAAATGTGACTTTTAGTTGGTTTTAACTGAAAACAAACTGGTTTAGTTTTAAATTTAGACTCACATGTTGTAGAGTTCATTCAGTTTGATTTTAGAGCCAACCCTAACCCCAACCCTAACCCTAACCCTAACCCTAACCCTAACCCTAACCCCAACCCTAACCCTAACCCTAACCCTAACCCTAACCCTAACCGCTCAGTGTGTGAGTCTGTGTGTGTCTCTGTGTGTGTCTGTGTGAGTCTGTGTGAGTCTGTGTGTGAGTCTGTGTGTGTGTCTGTGTGTGAGTCTGTGTGTGTCTCTGTGTGTGTCGGTGTGAGTCTGTGTGAGTCTGTGTGTGTCTCTGTGTGTGTGTCTGTGTGTGAGTCTGTGTGTGTCTCTGTGTGTGTCTCTGTGTGAGTCTGTGTGAGTCTGTGTGTGAGTCTGTGTGTGAGTCTGTGTGTGTGTCTGTGTGTGTGTCTGAGAGTCTGTGTGTGAGTCTGTGTGTGTGTCTGTGTGAGTCTGTGTGAGTCTGTGTGTGTGTCTGTGTGAGTCTGTGAGTCTGTGTGAGTCTGTGTGTATGTCTGTGTGTGAGTCTGTGTGTGTGTCTGTGTGTGTGTGTGTGTGTGTGTATGTGTGTGTCTGTGTAAATCTGTGTCTGTGTGTGAGTCTGCGTATCTGTGTGTCTGTGTGTGTGTCTGTGTGTGAGTCTGTGTGTGTGTGTCTTTGTGAGTCTGTGTGTGTGTCTGTGTGTGTGTCTGTGTGAGTCTGTGTGTGTGTGTGTGTGTCTCTGTGTGTCTGTGTGTGTCTCTGTGTGTGTCTGTGTGTCTGTGTGAGTCTGTGTGTGTGTGTGCGTGTGTGTCTGTGTGTCTCTGTGTGTCTGTGTGAGTCTGTGTGTGTGTGTGTGTCTGTGTGTGTCTCTGTGTGAGTCTGTGTGTGTCTGTGTGTGTCTGTGTGAGTCTGTGTGTGTCTGTGTGTCTCTGTGTGTGTGTCTGTGAGTCTGTGTGTGTCTGTGTGTGAGTCTGTGTGTGTCTCTGTGTGAGTCTGTGTGTGTCTATGTGCGTCTGTGAGTGTGTGTGTGTGTCTGTGTGTGAGTCTGTGTGTGTTTGTGTGTCTCTGTGTGTGTGTCTGTGTGTGTCTGTGTGTGAGTCTGTGTGTCTCTGTGTGAGTCTGTGTGTGTCTGTGTGAGTCTGTGTGTGTCTATGTGCGTCTGTGAGTGTGTGTGTGTGTGTCTGTGTGTGTGTCTGTGTGTGTGTGTCTATGTGCGTCTGTGAGTGTGTGTGTGTGTCTGTGTGTGTGTCTGTGTGTGTGTCTGTGTGTGTGTCTGTGTGTGTCCTGTTAGCTTAGTTACTGATGTAACAGAATCGCTGGGTTGGTTTGTGTAATGATTCTGTCCTCATTCATGATTAAAGGAGCAGCTTCAGTGTCCTGCTGTGGGCCCCACGGCGGAGCTCCATGCTGGGACCCTCTGTGGGCCCCACGGCGGAGCTCCATGCTGGGACCCTCTGTGGGCCCCACGGCGGAGCAATTTATCTTTTTATTTACAGTTACAGTTTTTTTTTTACTGTATTTTATTTATTTATTTGTTTATTTAACAATTTCCTCTTATTTTACACATTTTTTCCCTGTTTTGTTAAATTACATAGAATGTCAAGAAAGGACAGAAACATGTTGATCTATACGTTGACCATAAAAAAAAAAGGTAAAAACTGTAAAAGTCTGTATTTTTTTCAAATAGTTTTTCATCCTTTTAGAATATTAAACAGTAAAATTCACCATTTTTACTGTATGTCAATCAGATATTTGTCAGAAAGAAAAATTATCTGAATTAATCATTTTTTCAATTTTTTTAATATCCAGGAAAATCTTTTTTTTAAAAAAATATTAATTTGCCATTTTTTAGAATTTCCAATAACCTCAACAGCAAAAATCTGTATTTTTATAAACGGTATTTCATTCTTTAACAGAGTTTAACTGTAGAATTATACACTTTTGCTGTATTTAAATTGGAAGAAAACATAATTTATTTCAGTTTTTACAGTTTTACTGGTGATTTTGCGTCTTTTTGTGGTAAATTTGCCTCTTTTTATTTTAATTTTGTCTTGTGGTGATTTTGCACATTTTTGTAGTTATTTTGTGTGGTTTTGTTGACAATTTTTAATCTTTTTCTGATGATTTTTTATCTTTTTGTGGTTAAATTTGCCTCTTTTTGTCGTGGTTTTGTGTTTTTGTTGGGATTTTCAAATTCTTTTAGTTGTGATTTTTCTTCTTTTTTTAGTGATTTTTCGTCTTTTTGTGGTGATTTAGTGCTTTATTGTGGTAAATTCTCCTATTTTTACAGTAATTTTGTGTTGTGGTGATTTTGCCCATTTTTGTGGTAATTTTGTTTGTTTCTGTTGTGATTCTTCACCTTTTTCTGGTGGTTTTTGCCTTTTAGTGTTACTTTTTGTCCTGATTTTCTTTGTGTTCTTTTGCTCAAACTAAAAATGAAGCAAAAATCCTGATCTGAGTGGCGAAGATCAATCGATCACTTATCAGTTATTAAATTTATCTCCAACTAATTTGATATTTGAGTAATTTTAAAACTAAATTCGTCTCAGTTCTGTGATTTGAGTTTCTTAATGTGAATATTTTCTGGTCTTCTGGTTTCTTTCCTCTAAACTGAAGATCTTTGGACTAAACGAGACGTTTGAGGAAACTCTGATCCACATTTTGATCATTTTCTGATCAATTAGTGCAGAAACTGATCAATAAAGAAGGTAAAGTCTAGTTGGAGGCTTGTACAGAGATAAATGTGGAATAAGTCGATATTTCCAGTCTGCCTTTTTTACTTTAAGTCGACCTGGAGCGATAAATCGATGGTTTCTGATGGTTTCCAGCTCTTTGGCTCATTGATCGATTGATTATTGGTTCAGACTCTGGTTCCTGCAGCTGGTTGACTGTAACTCGTCTTTAGATGTCTCTGCTGAGTGACCGAGTTCTCTGATGACTCCACTAAATCCTGCTTTTTATATGTTTTCTGTTCCTGTCAGCTGAAGGTAATGAAGCAGGATTTATTTAACGTTCTCTAAACTTTTACTGGGAGTCAAACCAACTGATATATTTCTGCATTTAGTTCAAAAAATGGAGTTTAAACTTTACAGACATCAGTGTATGGATCAGCAGCTCAATAATCAACACATAGATCATCTAAAAACAGCAAAAAGACAAAATTTAGATTTAAAACCACACAAAAATGGCTGCCAAGAGAAAAAAATAAACACAAAACAACCACAAAGAGACACAAGTTTACTGCAAAGAAGTGAAAAATGACCTCAAGGAGACACTAAATGACCTTAAATAGACACAAAAAGATGCCAGAGAAGCAAAATGACCACAAAGAGACAAAAAAACAACCTCAAAGTAAAAACAAAATTTCCACAAACGCCAAAATGACGACAGAAAGACAAAGATGACCCCAAAGAGACAGAAAATTAGCACAAAACGACTAAAAAGAGACATAAAATGACCTCAGAGAGCTGTAGAATGACTACAGGGACAAAAAATTACAGCAAAAGACACAAAACAACCACAAAGAAATAAAAAATACCACAAAAAGTCATAAGATGAAGAGCTGCCAAATGACCACAAAAAGACAAAAAATGACTACAGAGACACAAAAAATCAAAAACAGACGCAAAATGACCTCAGAGATGCAGAATGACCACAGCGACAAAAAATTAGAGCGAAAAGACACAAAAGAATTTGAAAAAAGCACGAAATGACCTTAAAGAGACACAAAACGACGTAAAACAACCACAAAGAGATGAAATATTTCTGTAATAGACAAAAAATTACCCCAGAGACAAAAAAATACCACAAAACGACACAAGATAATGTCAAAGAGCTGCAAAAATTACCTCAAGGAGACACAAAAGACCTTAAATAGACACAAAAAGATGTCAAAGAGCTGCAAAAATGACTAAAGAGACACAAAATGACCATAATAAGACACAAAAATCACACAAAACCATCAAAAAGAGACACAAAATGACCTGAGAGAGATGCAGAATGACCACAGGGACAAAAAATTACTGCAAGAGACTCAAAACAACCACAAAGACATTGAACATTTCCATAAAAGGCGAAAAATGACCACAGAGGCACAAAATGACCAAAAATTTACACAAAACCACTAAAGAGATTCAACGGGACCACAAAGAGACACTAAATTATCAGACACAAAATGATGTCAAAAAGATGCAAAATGACACAAAAATGGCAACAGACAGACAAAAAAGAACCACAAAGAGACACAAAATGACCAAAAAAAGACACAAAACCACCACAAAAAGACACAAAATCATTAAAAACTATGAAATGGCCTCAAAAAGACACTAAATGGCCTTAAATAGACACAAGAAGATGTCAAAGAGCTGCAAAAATGACCACAACAAGACACAAAAATGAGCTCAAAGACACAAAAAATGAGCTCAAAGGGACACAAAAGCACATATTTTTGAAGGACTGTTGATTAATTTCTAATATTTAGTCACTTTGGAGCACGCGTTGCTTCTTTATTCTCTAATAACAGAATATTTGATGAGGTTTATTCTCTAATATTTAATGAGGTTTGTTCTCTAATATTTAATGAGGTTTATTCTCTCTAATATAATATTTAATGAAGTTTACTCGCTAATATTTAATGGCGTTAGACCAGATGTTTGTTTCTGCTCCACCAGAAACCCTTGTCTTTCATTTGCCTGTCTGGCAGCTGTACGGTGGCCTGCAGGGACAAACCTCAGCTCTATTTAAATACCACTTCCTGTGGTTAGTGAGCTGATGAACCAGTTCAGTAAGAGGCGCTCTGATTGGTCGGATGGAGCGACCTGGATTGGTTAAAGTAGACCAGAAACAGAGAAACAGAGACTGACTTCCATCTGAAAGATAGAAAGTTTCTTTTTATTTCTCATCATTCCTCTGACTCACAGTTCTATTATGGTGGTTTTAAGTCTTTAAATGGTGGTTTTAAGTCTTTAAATGGTGGTTTTAAGTCTTTAAATGGTGGTTTTACATCTTTAAATGGTGATTTTAAGTCTTTAAATGGTGGTTGTACGTCTTTAAATGGTGATTTTCTGTCTTTTTATGGTGATTTTGCATCTTTTGTGGTAGTTTAGTGTGTTTTTGTTGGGATTTTGCATCTTTTCATGGTTATTTTAGGTCTTTTATGGTGAATTTGTGTCTTTATTAGCGGTAAATCCGTCTCTTTGTAGTAATTTTGTGTTTTTTGTTGAGATTTTGCGTCTTTTTATGGTGAATTTGTGTCTTTTGTGGTAGTTTTCTGTTGTTTTGTTGTGATTTTGCATCTTTTTTGGGTGATTTTGTGTCTTTTTGTCTTAATTTAGTGTGATTCTTTATCTTTTTGTAGGGAGTTTTTGTCTTTATCTTTGTTTTTACTCTATCAGAAAACAGAAAACACCTCCAGGCTTGTTTCTGTGACTTTATAGTGATTCCTGTATATCTATGGCTACCTGTCTCACCTGATCCTGAATCAATACTGGGACCTATATTATTGATCGGTGTTGATTCCAGCTGAGGTTTTAGAAATACTTGTGTTTCAGCAGCTCCAGTATCGACTCTAATTCTAACTTTAAAACTGAAACTTTTCTGATGTTTTCTGGTGAAGAAGCTTCACTCTGAAACATTTCTCCAGGTTAGAATCCTCCTCAGCAGGGCGGCTGTTTTAAAACAGGGCGTGTCGGTGGATACAGCAGCACTTTAATCGACTTCTGGGTGAATCTGAGCCTCAGCAGAGTTTCCTCCGAGGCCAAACACTCAGTCTTTGTGTTCGGGTCGAGCCTCGACACGCCACCAGGAGCTGGAATTTCTCTCGAAATCACTCAGAAACACCCTGAAGGAAGACAAACTGTAATGATTTATGCGTTAGATTTAGCCACATTCAGTTAACAAGTAAATTAAAGCTGCAGATTTAAGTTAGATATAGTTTAGCAACTTACTTTTTGGGAAAGTTTCAGTCCATTAATGTGAAAAAATAAGATTAAAACTCTCACAGGGGTCGTTTTCTGCAGTATGTTGTGATAATACTTGCAGTAGTTTTCAGAGTATTTTCACTTTGTGGTGTTACAGAAACAAGACAACCACAAAGACAAAAAGAGACACAAAACAACCACAAAAATATGCAAAATGACCAAAAATAGACATAAAACAACCACAGAAATATGCAGAACAACCAAAAATAGACATAAAACAACCACAGAAATATGCAGAACGACCAAAAAGAGACTCAAAATGACCACAAACACAAAATAACCATAAAAATATGTGAAACAACCTTTTTCTGAAGTACTGAGTCCGTTCGTCTGCAGAAACTGAACCAGGATCAGTTCTTTGAGTCCTCGCTGAGAAAATTTTCTGTGTTTTAAAAGCGTTTCTAATAATTCTGTCCTCCAATCCAAACCTCAGTAACCATGGAAACATCACAGCTCAGAAATGTGTCGTCTCTGAGTAGAAAAACTGTAAAAAAAAAAAAAAAAAGACCTTCACTTTGATGCTCAGATGTCTGAAAAAATGTTTACTTAAAGTGTTAACTCTTTGTCTGAGGAGATAAATCAGCAGGTTTAACCACTGATTGTAGTTTATTTGGCTCCTGCTGCTTTTCCATCATCACTCAGCAGGTCGGTTTAAATTAGAGCCGCTGCTGATAAAAAGAAATAAAGAATCCTGCTGAAGCTCTGATGGAAGAAGCTGAAAGTCAGACACAAGATGTTTGTTAGTTATTGTTTAGACTTAAAAGATCCTCATTTATATATTCTGAACTGATCAAACCATCATCTAAACTGCTGACGACTAAATAATTCCACTGTTTTTCCATATTTTTCATCCCTTTTCAAACCGATTAATCGATGATCAGAATAGTTGTAGATGAATTTATCTCGGACTCTCTGACTGGTGGTCAAATAACTAAAGTCTTTTTAAAGACGTCATCTTTGGCTTTAAGACTCTTTGATGAACATTTTCATCATCCTGAGATATTTGTTTATCATAGAGCTCATCATAGAGTTCATCATCGAGTTTGTTAGTTTGTCATAGAGTTGATCAGAGCTCATCATAGAGTTCATCATAGAGTTCATCATAGAGTTCATCATTGGGTTCATCAGAGTTTATCATAGAGTTTATCAGTGATTTGTGGGTATTTAACCCGTCCTCCTCGTCGTCCCCAGCGGTGCCGTACCCTCCTGGGACTCGGCTCTCGGTGAAGGACCTGTACGTGGACGGGAGGCCCAGCGTGGAGGTCCTGAAGGCTCACCTGGTGAAGGAGGGTCGCCTGGAGGAGGAGGCGGCTCTGAGGATCATCAACGAGGGAGCTGGAATCCTGAGGCAGGAGAAGTGTATGCTGGAGGTGGAGGCTCCCATCACAGGTACGAACACACCTGGACTGTCCCTCCGGTCTCCCAGACGTCTAGGATCCACAGTCTCATCAGCTCTGATAGTTTCAGGCTAAATGAAAAGCTCATTTACAGATGAATTAGTCATGAAATTAAAAGCAGTTTTACCTTTTAATGTGCAGTGAAGAACAAACCTGGGTTCAGGGAAAATATCTGCAGTCAGATTCATCAACACTTCATGGATAAAATCACAAAGAGATGAAATATTTATTCATCGCTGCACTGATAGAGGTGGAAATAAAAAGCAGATTACATTGTTCCATCAATGTCTGCTTGTTAAAAAAAAAATTTTTTAAATCTGAAGTAGAGATGTCAAAACGAACGTTCAAAAACTGTAAAAATCTTTCGACTAACCACAAATATCCATAAAATAATGTTCAGCTGATTTATCCCTCGTGTCGTCCTGCGGGTCAAATTGATCCGTTTTAAAGTTTGAAAATGTGGGGAAAAAAATATTTTCACAGTGAAACTTCTGATGTCCACATTTTCAACATTTTTGGGAAATTTTTGAATATTTTTTGATGGAAAAAAAGAAATGTTAAAAATGTTTCTAAAAAACATTCACAAAAAAATCAACCAAAATCCAGCGAATTTCACTGGATTTTGGGTGATTTTTATGTGAATGTTCTTAAAGAAAATATCAGAAGTTTTACTGATATTTACGGAATCACTTTAGATATTTGTAGGATTTTTTGGAAGATTTTTACTCATTTTTTGAAAATATTTACAAGAATTTTCTTGCCAAATTTGGGGGATTTTTTTTAAAATAAAACTTTTTAGGGAAACTTTTAAGGAATTATTGGAATTTTCTTCCTGAAGGTTTTGCAAATTTTCAGAAATTTGGGGAATTTTTTTGGTGAATTTTTGGATTTTTTTCAGACAAGGAAACAATATTTTTTGGTGGCCGTAAATGAGGACAACAGGAGGGTTAAATACAGTATTTTACATTTTCGATCCTTCATATGCACAATTTTCTATTAAAAAAGGCAAATATCTGTATAACGACAGTATTTTTTGCTGTTTTAAACGCGGTTAATAAAGTAAATTATTTAACTTTACATTGCTCAGATTTTTTTACATTTTAGTTTATTATTTTTATTTGCTTTTTGTGGAGTTGACATGTAAATTAATTCTCTTTCTCTGGTGATTATACTAAATATTATTGTTTATCTGTAAAATAACAAGTGTCAGTTCAACAAATGTTATTTTTTCAGAGTGTAGTAGTTTGTTGGTTTAGTTTAATCTCTTTTCTGTGTTATTAATTAATAATCAGTGATGAATCTGATCAGATCCGTTTCAGCACCTTCAACTTTAGTTCTGACATCCACAACTTGTCATCGTATTCCAGCTGATCTGTCTGTGTGTGTTGTGTGTCTGTGTGTGTTGTGTGTCTGTGTGTCTCCAGTGTGTGGGGACGTCCACGGTCAGTTCTTCGACCTGATGAAGCTGTTTGAGGTTGGAGGTTCTCCCAGCTCCACCAGGTATCTCTTCCTGGGCGACTACGTGGACCGAGGCTACTTCAGCATCGAGGTGGGTCTGTGTGTGTCTGCCAGGGGGTTGTGTGTCTGCCAGGGGTTACGATTTGAACAACACCACTCATCATTTTGTGTGTCTTTGTCTCTCTTTGTGGTTGTTTTGTGTCTCTGTGGTCATTTTATGTCATTTTGTGATAATTCAGTGTCTTTTTTTTTTTTTTTTTAGTAATTTAGTGTCTCTGAGGATGTACTCTGTGTTGTTTTGTGGTTGTTTTTGGCCTCTTTGTGGTTGTTTTGTGTATTTTTTAAAATCATTTTATGTATTTTGGGGCTTTTTTAGTCTTTTTAACCAGTAACCCTGCAGATCTGTGCCTTTAAACCATGATGTGGGTTCTATAAACTGAATTATATCCCAGCAGTCAGGTGCAGATGAACTGTGTGTGTCTGTTGTGTGTCTGGTTGTTGCTCCTCACAAAGTTGTTGACCTGTAGAAATCCTGACGTGACTTATGGAGCTTCACAGTCGAGCGTCTTTAAATAGTCGTAGGAAATGAGAAGCACGCTGCCGGCTCCACGTGCACGCTGCCGGCTCCACGTGCACGCTGCCGGCTCCACGTGCACGCTGCCGGCTCCACGTGCATGCTCTCACACACACATTAGACGTGGTACCATATGTGCACGCTCCTCGTTGTTGCCTCTAGCTGTGTCCCATTTACAAACAATGTGAGGGACGACTGGCAGGAAATCTCTGCTGCTGCTGCGGACGTTTTTATTGGCTGCTGCTGTGGTCAGTGGGACGTTTCTATTGGCTGCTGCTGTGGTCAGTGGGACGTTTCTATTGGCTGCTGCTGTGGTCAGTGGGACGTTTCTATTGGCTGCTGCTGTGGTCAGTGGGACGTTTTTATTGGCTGCTGCTGTGGTCAGTGGGACGTTTCTGTTGGCTGCTGCTGTGGTCAGTGGGACGTTTCTATATTGAAGCTCCGTCAGAGATCTTTGTTCCAGTGTCAGACTCAGAAGTTCTCTTTGTGGTTGTTCTGTGTCTGTTTGTGGTTGTTCTGTGTCTCTTTGTGGTTGTTTTGTGTCTCTTTGTGGTTGTTTTGTGTCTCTTTGTGGTCATTTTGTGTCTTTGTGGTTTTTCTGTGTCTCTTTGTGGTTGTTTTGTGTCTCTTTGTGGTTGTTCTGTGTCTGTTTGTGGTTGTTCTGTGTCTGTTTGTGGTTGTTCTGCATCTCTTTGTGTTTGTTTTGTGTCTCTTTGTGGTTGTTCTTTGTCTCTTTGTGGTTGTTTTGTGTCTCTTTGTGGTTGTTTTGTGTCTCTTTGTGGATGTTCTGTGTCTCTGTGGTTGTTCTGTGTCTCTTTGTGGTCATTTTGTGTCTTTGTGGTTTTTCTGTGTCTCTTTGTGGTTGTTTTGTGTCTCTTTGTGGTTGTTTTGTGTCTCTTTGTGGTTGTTTTGTGTCTCTTTGTGGTTGTTTTGTGTCTGTGGTCGTTTTGTGTCTCTTTCTTGTTGTTTTATCTCTCTTTGTGTTGGTTTTGTGTTTCCTTGTTGTAGTTTTGTGCCTCTGTGGTTCTTTTGTGTCCTTTTGTGGTTATTTTGTATGTTTCTGATCATTTTATGTCTCTTTGTGTTTATTTATTGTCATTTTGTGTGAATTAGTTGTGATTTTGTTTATTTCTGGTGATTTTGTTGGATATTTGGGGTCTTGTTTTGTTTCCTCGTAGCTGTTTTGTGTTTCTTTATCGTCATTTTGTGATTTTTGTGGTCCTCCTGTGTCCCATTGTTTTAATTTTGTGGTAGTTTTATGTCTCTTTGTAGTCGTTTTGTGTTGGTTTTGTGTCTCTTTTTGGTCGTTTCTGTGTTTTCTAACTGATCTAGACTCACATATCTGATATCAAACGTCTCTGTGATGATCATGAGACGTCTGAGTGACACAAAGCTTCACTTTATCAGCTCGACAAACAGCAGCAGCGTTACACAACCCTGCCTGCAGAACACACAACGTTCAGCCTGTTGTTCTGTGTGATCAGTTGGTGAACAGCTGGTCTGATCTTAGTTGACGCCTTCAGAAAAGAGCAGAATCAGAAGAAGCAGGTGGTCTGAGAGGCTGACTGGCAGCTGAAAGCAGCAGCAGGTGTGTTCAGAAGTGAAGACCGCCGTTTGTTCCGATCCTTTTCTCCGTCTCTGATTCTGATGCTGCAGAGTTTTCAGGGCTGCAGGCTTCGGCTCGCTGTGATCAATAATCACATCGACTAAATCCCTGCGTGATTAAATAATTAATCTGTCAGACCTGCCTGTGTACGCTGACCTGAAAACAGATATGAGAGCAGCAGCTTCCATGTAATCTGTGCTGAATACTAAATTAGGAAGTGATACCCTCAGTTTAGTCTGACAGGCTGCATCTCAGGACAAACTGCAACAACGTCGCCTTCAGGACAAACTCAGGCAACAAACGTGGCTCTGGAACCTTCACGGCTCACACTGATGAAACCTAAAGCAACACGGAGCAACTTAAAGTCAGAATATGTCCAAAATGACTCGACAATTATGCAAAATGACCTGAAAATTCTGCCGAATATGTGTCCAAGATTGCTCAAAATCTGTCCAAAAGAACTCAAAACTCATCCAAAATGACCAGAAATTTGTGAAAAATTTCTCAAAATTTGTCCAAAATGACCTGAAACATAGGAGGAGACCAAAAATGGAGCTAACAGAGAGCAAACACTGGGCTGAGATTCGTCAGGAACCGTCCTTAGATAAACTGTGGTGTTTTTGTGTATTTGTAACGGTGTTCCTGTGTTGTGTTGTGTTGTACAGTGTGTACTCTACCTGTGGGCGCTGAAGATCAACCATCCCAACACCTTGTTCCTGCTCAGAGGCAACCATGAGTGCCGACATCTCACAGAGTACTTCACGTTCAAACAGGAGTGTAAGTTAACCCTGACTGCTCTGTGTATTTGCACTGCAGACGGTGTATCTGCACTGCAGACGGTGTATCTGCACTGCAGACGGTGTATCTGCACTGCAGACGGTGTATCTGCACTGCAGATGGTATATCTGTACTCACCTGGCCGTGTTGTTCCAGGTAAAATAAAGTACTCTGAGCGGGTCTATGATGCCTGTATGGAGGCCTTCGACTGCCTTCCTCTGGCTGCTCTCCTCAACCAGCAGTTCCTCTGTGTTCATGGAGGCCTGAGCCCTGAAGTCACCTGTCTGGACGACATCCGCAAGGTAATGCTTTAAACACGCCTCAAACACGGCTTAAACACTCCTCAAACACAACTGAAACATGCCAGAAACACACCTGACTCATACCTGAATGAAACGCCTTAATTAGGCCTGAAATATGCTTTTGACATACCTTAAACACACCTGAAACATGCCTTAAACACGCTTTAAACATGCCTTAACAGGCCTTAAACACACCTGAAACACGCGTTTGACATGCCTGAAACACCTGAAACGTCCCTTAAACACGCCTTCAACATGCCTTAAACACGCTTTAAACATGCCTTCAACACACCTGAAACACGCCTTAAACATGCGTTAAATGCGCGTAAAACATGACTGAAACACGCCTTAAACATGCCTTAAACACAGCTTAAACACGCCTTAAACATACCTGAAACATGCATGAAACATGCCTAAACACGTGTTAAACACGCCTTAAACATGCGCGAAACAGGCCTTAATTGCACCTTAAACACGCATTAAACATACCTTAAACACCTGTTAAACATGCCTTAAACTCGCCTTAAACATGCCTCAGACACGTTAAACACACATTAAGCACACCTTAAACACACCTGAAACATGCCTTAAATGCACCTTAAATGCACCTTAAACATGCCTGAAACATGCCTTAAACACACCTTAAACATGCCTTAAACGCGCATTAAACATGCCTTAAACACGCCTTAAACATGCCTTAAACATGCCTTAAACACATGTTAAACCCGTGTTAAATAGGCCTTAAACATGCCTGAAATATGCTTCAAACACACCTTGAACACATCTTATACAGGCCTCAAACATGCCTTATACGCCTTAACAAGCCTGAAACACACCTTAAACACGCCTCTCTGAACAGCTCTGTAACTCTACAGTTTGTATTTTTGAACCAGTTCTAACTGTTGTATCGTAGTTTTTATAGTTCTTTATCCTGTTCTAACGGTTCTATCTGTGTTTTTGTAGTTCTTTATCCCGTTCTAACGGTTCTATCTGTGTTTTTATAGTTCTTTATCCCGTTTTAACGGTTCTATCTGTGTTTTTATAGTTCTTTATCCCGTTCTAACGGTTCTATCGGTGTTTTTATAGTTCTTTATCCCATTCTAACGGTTCTATCTGTGTTTTTATAGTTCTTTATCCTGTTCTAACGGTTCTATCCCTGTTTTTATAGTTCTTTATCCTGTTCTAACGGTTCTATCCCTGTTTTTATAGTTCTTTATCCTGTTCTAACGGTTCTATCGGTGTTTTTATAGTTCTTTATCCCGTTCTAACGGTTCTGTCGGTGTTTTTATTGTTCTTTATCCCGTTCTAATGGTTCTATCGGTGTTTTTATTGTTCTTTATCCCGTTCTAACGGTTCTGTCGGTCTTTTTATTGTTCTTTATCCCGTTTTAATGGTTCTATCGGTGTTCTCCTTCAGCTGGACCGGTTCAAAGAGCCTCCAGCCTTCGGGCCGATGTGTGACCTGCTGTGGTCGGATCCAGGAGAAGACTACGGCTCTGAGAAGACCCAGGAACATTTCTGCCACAACAGCGTCCGAGGATGCTCCTACTTTTACAGGTAGGAAGGTTCTACAGGTAGAAGGTTTAATCTAGAGGATGCTCCTACTTTTACAGGTAGGAAGGTTCTACAGGTAGAATGTTTAATCTAGAGGATGCTCCTACTTTTACAGGTAGGAAGGTTCTACAGGTAGAATGTTTAATCTAGAGGATGCTCCTACTTTTACAGGTAGGAAGGTTCTACAGGTAGAAGGTTTAATCTAGAGGATGCTCCTACTTTTACAGGTAGGAAGGTTCTACAGGTAGAATGTTTAATCTAGAGGATGCTCCTACTTTTACAGGTAGGAAGGTTCTACAGGTAGAATGTTTAATCTAGAGGATGCTCCTACTTTTACAGGTAGGAAGGTTCTACAGGTAGAACGTTTAATCTAGAGGATGCTCCAACTTCTACAGGTAGGAAGGTTCTACAGGTAGAACGTTTAATCTAGAGGATGCTCCAACTTCTACAGGTAGGAAGGTTCTACAGGTAGAAGGTTCTACAGGTGGTTCTGGTTCAGTGAGACGGTGTTTCAGATGGATCCTCCTCCTCCTTGTTAGATCTCCGACGTTAATTAATCCCTAATTTTAGCACCGTTAGCATCTCCTGTCATACTTGAGCTTCAGCCGCCTTCTTGGTTGCCATGGCGACCGAGGAGGCGGCGCAGTCACAGCCGAGCGGTGGGAGGACGGTGGTTCATTTGGATCCGGTCCTGATGAGGCCGGTCGCCGTGGTAACCCACATGTTGTTGTTTTTTTTCTCTTCCAGCTACCCGGCGGTCTGCGACTTCCTGATGAACAACAACCTGCTGTCGGTAATACGAGCCCACGAAGCCCAGGACGCAGGGTGAGTCTGGAACAGGAGGTTCTAGAGGGAACATTACAGGAAACAGGAGGTTCTAGAGGGAACATTACATGAAACAGGAGGTTCTAGAGGGAATAGTACAGGGAACAGGAGGATCTAGAGGGAATAGTACAGGAAACATGAGGTTCTAGAGGGAACATTACAGGAAACAGGAGGTTCTAGAGGGAATAGTACAGGGAACAGGAGGATCTAGAGGGAATAGTACAGGGAACAGGAGGTTCTAGAGGGAACATTACAGGAAACGGGAGGTTCTAGAGGGAACATTACAGGAAACAGGAGGTTCTAGAGGGAACATTACATGAAACGGGAGGTTCTAGAGGGAACATTACAGGAAACGGGAGGTTCTAGAGGGAACATTACAGGAAACAGGAGGTTCTAGAGGGAACATTACAGGAAACAGGAGGTTCTAGAGGGAAGAGTACAGGAAACAGGAGGTTCTAGAGGGAACATTACATGAAACGGGAGGTTCTAGAGGGAACATTACAGGAAACGGGAGGTTCTAGAGGGAACATTACAGGAAACAGGAGGTTCTAAAGGGAACATTACAGGAAACAGGAGGTTCTACAGGGAACATTACAGGAAACAGGAGGTTCTACAGGGAACATTACAGGAAACAGGAGGTTCTAGAGGGAACATTACAGGAAATAGGAGGTTCTAGAGGGAACATTACAGGAAACAGGAGGTTCTAGAGGGAACATTACAGGAAACAGGAGGTTCTAGAGGGAATAGTACAGGAAACAGGAGGTTCTAGAGGGAATAGTACAGGAAACAGGAGGTTCTAGAGGGAACATTACAGGAAACAGGAGGTTCTAGAGGGAATAGTACAGGAAACAGGAGGTTCTAGAGGGAACATTACATGAAACAGGAGGTTCTAGAGGGAATAGTACAGGGAACAGGAGGATCTAGAGGGAATAGTACAGGAAACATGAGGTTCTAGAGGGAACATTACAGGAAACAGGAGGTTCTAGAGGGAATAGTACAGGGAACAGGAGGATCTAGAGGGAATAGTACAGGGAACAGGAGGTTCTAGAGGGAACATTACAGGAAACGGGAGGTTCTAGAGGGAACATTACAGGAAACAGGAGGTTCTAGAGGGAACATTACATGAAACGGGAGGTTCTAGAGGGAACATTACAGGAAACGGGAGGTTCTAGAGGGAACATTACAGGAAACAGGAGGTTCTAGAGGGAACATTACAGGAAACAGGAGGTTCTAGAGGGAAGAGTACAGGAAACAGGAGGTTCTAGAGGGAACATTACATGAAACGGGAGGTTCTAGAGGGAACATTACAGGAAACGGGAGGTTCTAGAGGGAACATTACAGGAAACAGGAGGTTCTAAAGGGAACATTACAGGAAACAGGAGGTTCTACAGGGAACATTACAGGAAACAGGAGGTTCTACAGGGAACATTACAGGAAACAGGAGGTTCTAGAGGGAACATTACAGGAAATAGGAGGTTCTAGAGGGAACATTACAGGAAACGGGAGGTTCTAGAGGGAACATTACAGGAAACGGGAGGTTCTAGAGGGAACATTACAGGAAATAGGAGGTTCTAGAGGTAATATTACAGTAAATCCATCAGAACTCTGGTGAATCTGATCTTTAAACTCACTGAGACTAAAGTAGAACCCAGCAGCAGTGAGAGCAGCTCTGGAATTTCACCCAAATGTCAACAGAATAGAAGAGTTTCACTGATGAACAACCAGAAACACAAAATCACACCTCAGAGGAGAAACTCAGACAATAATAATCACATCACTGATTCTCAGGAACTGAAAATAATCCACAAAGGTTTAAAATGTGTTCAAAGTGATGAAAGTCATTAAAATTGTATAATTGTATAAATTATATAAATAAAATAAAGAGATAAAAATGGTCCAAAATTCCTGAAAAATTCTCCAAAACAAGATAAAATTCTCCAATATGACTCAGTTTGTCCACAGTGATTGAAATTTGTCCAAAATGATTCAAAATATTTTTAATGTGAGTTAAAATTTGTCCAAAATGACCTAAAATAGTCTCTTATTTCCAACAAGAGTTAAAATGTATTTAAAATTACCTAAAATTTGTCCAAAGCAAGTTAAAGATGGTTCAAGGTGACTCAAAACATTTCTATCATTAGTGAAAAAATGTCTAAGCTAAAAATTCTCCAAAAGTAGTTAAAAATGGTACAAAACGACTCAAAAAATTTCTCACAGGAGTTTAAATTGCCCACCATGACTTCACATTTGTCCAAAACAACTTAAAATGTGTTCAAAACAAGTTAAAAGCTGCCCAAAATTACTGAAAATATTTCCAACATCAGCAGAAAATAGTCTATAATACCTAAAGTTTGCCCAAAACGACTCAAAATATTTCCAGCAGGACTTTAATTTGTCCACCACGACTCCAAATTTGTCCAAAATTACTTCAAATGTGGACAAACCATTAGCAGAAGTTAAAAATTGTCCAAAATGACTCCAAATATTTCTAACAAGAGTTAAAATTTATTCAAAATGACCTTAGATTTGCAGAAATGTTTCACAAATATCGTTAATATGAGTTTTAAATTGTCTAAAATGACTAAAAGCTTGTATTTCTAATATAGTAAAATAATTTAAGTAAGTAATGTCATTACTGGGCTGGATACAGGGATAAGTGATGCTCCAGATCCTCTCATCTCTGCTGCTGTTCTCTAGAAAACCTCCCTGAGCTTTAATTTAATTGTTTTTAATCCAAATATTCCACAAATCTGTGTTTTATAAATCCATAGTTCTTTGATATTTCAGTCTACAGTCCTGGTGCTGTTCAGAAATGATACTGTTTGACGTTTTGTGGAGGTTTTGGCTGTAAAATGTGTTGAATGTGATCAATAACCGACAATCAATCACCGATAATCAATAACCGATAACTGATCCCTGTGTGTCCGTCAGGTATCGAATGTACAGGAAAAGTCAGACGACAGGCTTCCCCTCTCTAATCACCATCTTCTCTGCTCCCAACTACCTGGACGTGTACAACAACAAAGGTAGGACGGGGGAAGAGGGAACCATAGCAACAGGTAGGACGGCCGGGTGCCATGGCAACAGGAGGCAGAAGATGATAATGTGTGTTTGTTCTGTCGTCAGCGGCGGTGCTGAAATACGAGAATAACGTGATGAACATCCGGCAGTTCAACTGTTCCCCACATCCCTACTGGCTGCCCAACTTCATGGACGTCTTCACCTGGTCGCTGCCCTTCGTAGGAGAGAAAGGTGAGGACAGACGCACCTGGACAGGAGATAAATACTAAAAAGTCCTCTGTTTAGACATCTGTGGATGAAAATATAAACGTACAGTTTCAGTGGAGACGCCTGAGAACTTCTGTTCAACTTCAACCTCCACACCACAGATGGAAAAGATAGAAAAGAGCTCCAAGATTTGTCCAGAAGGATTCAAAAGTTATCCCAAATTTAATTAAGATTCACCCTAAATCAGTCGAAGTTGGTCCAAAATTACTCAAAATTTTCTCAAAAATATTCAAAATTTGTCCAAAATCTCAAAATTTTCTCAAAAATTACTCAAAATTTGTCCAAAGTAAGCCAAGATTTGTCCAGAAAGATTCAAAAGTTCTCCCAAGTTAATTAAAAATCCTTCATAATTTGCTCAAAATGATTTCGACATTATGCACAAGTTTGTCCAAAATTACAGAAAATTTCTCAAAAATCCAAAGTTTGTCCAAAACGATCCAAAATTTGTTCAAAATTACTTTAAATTACTTCAAAAGAACTTAAAATTTTCCCAAAAATATTTAGAAGTCAAGCAAAAGAACTTAAAATTCTGCCAAAATCACCCAGTTTGTCCAAAATTACTCAAAATTTCCCAATTTGTCCAAAATTATTTGAAATTTGTTCAAAATTATGCAAAGTTTGTGAGAATTTTTGAAAAATTCATCAATTTGTCCGAAACGATTTAGAAGTTAAGCAAAATTACTTAAATTTGCCCAAAATCACTCAAAATTTCTCAAAAATTTCTCAAAATTTCTCAAAAATTATTAGATATCTGTTTAGAATTAATCAAAAATGTCTAAAATGATTTTTTAAAAAATCCTAAATACTTTGTCCCAAAGTGTTTCAAAATTTCTCAAACAAACATCAAAATTTCTCAAAACGATTCGAATTTGTTCAAAATGACGCAAAATTTGTCCATAGTTACTCAAAATTTCTGAAAAATCCATCAAAGTTTGTCCAAAATGATTCAAAATTTGTTCAAAAGGACGCAAAATTACTCCAAAATTATTTAGAAGTTAAACAAAATTACTTAAAATTTCCCCAAAATTACTCAAATTGCTCAAAAATGACTCAAAATTTCTCCAAAATGATTAGAAATTTGTTCAGAATTAATCAAAAACATCTAAAATGATTTTAAAAAATGTTTGTCCCAAATGATTTAGAAGTTTGTCCAAAATTACTCAAAATTTCTCAGAAGTCGATCAAAATGTCCCAAATTATTCAAAATTTGTCCAAAATGATTTAGAAGTTGTGCAAAATTACTTAAAATTCATCCAAAATCTCTTCAACCTGAGTTAAAAAAGTCCAAACTTCCACCAGGAGAACTTGAGTGAATCATCTCCATGAGTTAAATGCAGCAGATGTTCTTCGATATGCTGCCGACTCTCTTCTCTCTCCTTCAGATTGAGTTTACCTGTTAGAGTTTCAACCTGTTTAACCTGCTGCTGCTGTTTCCATAGTGACGGAGATGCTGGTGAACGTGCTGAACATCTGCTCTGACGACGAGCTGATGTCTGAAGGTGACGACACCTGTGAAGGTGAGCAGACCTGTTAGCGTTAGCCACCTAGCTCAGGTGTGAAAGTTTGACGCCTGAGCGTTTGTCACGCCGTTCTTCTGATCTCTGAAGCTCTTCCTGTTGTTGGACTCGTGAAACTTCACACATTTCTGTCTCTGAGTGTTTTTTGTTCTCAGAATGAAGGTCCTTGAGCAGGTTGGCGGTGATAAAAGTGTTTTTTATTTCGCAGAATGAAAGCAAACCTACGCAGGAACTCTCAGAGGAGTTAAGGTCGCAGCTTTTACTGACAGAGAAAGTTTGGAACTTTTTGATGTCTCATAAGTTTGTAGAAATCCACAGAATTCCTCTTAGCAGGTAAAAAAACAACCTGTTAACATCTCTGAGGGTCTTAGATGAAAGGTTTAGAGATAAACTAATAACTATTGCATGTAAATTTATAATTTATAAATAAGATTTAATCAATTAAGCTCAGAAAATTACAAATATTTGTACGCCAATGTGTTAAATGTCTAAGAAAATAATAATATATAATAAATTGTGAGTACAAATGATGTAATTGCATAAAAATCTAAACTGTGGAACCAAATTAAGAACTCATGCACATATATTTATAATTCATACACAAGATTTAATCATTTAAGGCTAGAAAATTGTAAATGCTTGTTCACAAATTAGTATTTTATGTGTAAACGCCTTAATTTTATAAAATAGGGAAACATTAATAACTCACAATAATCAAACTGTGCACACAAGTTAATAACTTTTGGTTCATAATAAAAATAATTAGAATTTCCACAGTTTATTTGAGCTAATTAGTCATAGCTGTGTTTACAGTTTAGTATTTTGATTGCTAAGCTTTAATAAATGTGAATTAAAATGTGTGTAAATTTTAAAAATTCTGAATATCAATATAAAAATTATTCGTGTTTAAAAGTAGAAGAGAATTTAATCATTTGAGCTCCAAAAATTGATTTTTTTTTTTACACAAATCTGAATTTTATGTGTAACAATTTGTATTAACTAGTATATAACTGGTAATAACAATATATAACCGTATATAACTAGTATTAACCAGTATAACCAGTATATAACCAGTATAACCAGTATAACCAGTATAAACCAGTATATAACCAGCAGATCTCTGACTCTCTTCCACTTCTCTCAAGGTTTCTCTTCTTCATTCATTCCATTCACCAGCAGCTGGTTGCCATGGTAACACACCAGGTGTCACTGCGCCAGGTTCTCTGAAGGTTTTTAAACAAGCGAAACACAAACGTACACATGTGGATCCATCCGCCGCTGAAAGTAGTCCCAAACATCTGGAAGGAGCTTCAGTCAGCAGCTGGTTTACTAAAATAATAATAATAATAATGTTCATAATAATATTTCACAGCAGAGAACTGAATATAATAAACTACATTTACAGTCTGGGGCGGCACAGTGATTCAGTGGTTAGTTCTGTTGCCTCACAGATAGAAGATCACCGGTTCAGGTTCTGGTCTTTCTGCATGGAAGCTCCATGTTCTCCTTGCTGGGTTCTCCAGGTTCTCCAGCTTCCTCCCAGGTGTCCAGAAACATGCTGAGGTTAACTGGTGATTCTAAATAGTCCGTAGGTGTAGCTCTGTGATAGACTGTTACCTGTCCAGGTGAACCTGTGATAGACTAGTTGATACTAGTTATACTAGTTATATACTAGTTAATACTTGTTATATACTAGTTATATACTGGTTAATACTAGTTCTATACTGTTATAGACTAGTTATATGCTGGTTATTTACTAGTTAATGCTAGTTAAAACTGGTTGTATACTGGTTAATACTAGTTATATACTAGTTCAGGCATATGGATTCTCTAAAGCGTCTTGAGACAATTTGACTATAATTGGCGCTATATTAATAAAATTGAATTGAAATTGTTATATACAGGTTATATATTATATGCTGGTTATATACTAGTGATATACTGGTTATGCACTAGTGATTAATGTTTTTTATTACGGTAGTTATGTACTTGTTTTATGCTGGTTAATATTGGTTATATACTGATTACATACTAGGAGGTCATATTTCCCATATATTATTAATCTGTTAATATCATTTGTTTGTTTGTGTGCTCACGTTATTAATGACTTTCTACAGTTTATCTTCTATTTGTTTGTATGATGCTTATTTTTTCACAAACCTATTTATTAGCAAGCACAATCATTACACAACATGCTGAAATATATTCATCAGTTTATAATTTAAGCTCAAATGATTGTTTGAAAATGATTAATATATGCATGGGTTTTTAATTTATTTACATTTTTTACTCATTAAATAGTAACTCGTTGACAAAATGTAATAATTTTCTTATAATTTATTTATTTCTTTGCACTATTTGCTGATTTTTACACACAACAGTTGATATTTGTGTATTTGGTGTTCATTTGTGCTCAGTTTATTCAACTTTCTGTGCGTTTTGTTGGTTTTCCAGGTCATATTTGTGCGTTTGGTGTTTATTTGTGCTCAGTTTCTGGATCTGTCTGTGTGTTTTGTTGGTTTTCCAGGTGGAGCTCCGGCCGTCAGGAAGGAAGTGATCAGAAATAAGATCAGAGCGATTGGAAAGATGGCTCGAGTCTTCTCTGTGCTCAGGTGGGCCTATTTCACACCACAAGTAAACCTCAGTGTCCCTTTATTATTATTATTATTATTATTATTATTATTATTATTATTATTATTATTATTATTATTATTATTATTATTATTATTATTATTATTATTATTATTATTATTATTATTATTATTATTATTATTATTATATATTTATTATTATTGGAACACAAGGATGATTTTAATCTATTCAATCTGTTTTAAACACTTCCTGTAGAACCCAATAAATTACGTTTTATTGCATTTTTTAAAACTGACATTTCATCATTATTATTTTAATATGTTTAATACATTTCATTAAAAGTTTCAGACATGTTAGTAATATTTTGGCATTTCATTTTCATTTATTTTTTTGATATTGTATGAATGTTATTAGTATCTTTTAGTTTTTCTTTGTTAATAATATTTCTAGAATTTTTATTATTACTTTGACATTTTTTTCATTATTTTTAGACATTCTATTATTGTTATTGATATTTTGAAAAATGTACATTTTATTGTTATTTTTATTTTGTTGTGTTCACATTATAATAAACATTTTTTATATTTTATTTTTTTAGTAGTTTTCTGACCTTGATGACATTTTATTCTTCATTTTTGGACATTTAAGTATTATATTTTTTTAATTTAAATTTTTTAAAGATCCTTGAATTTCTTTTTACACTATATCATTATACGTTTTCTATATTTTTAAAAATAGTTTACTGACAATGTATTGATCTTGGTGACTTTTTATTTGTCATTTTGGGACATCTAATTATTATTTTTGACATTTTTTAATTTATATTTTATTATTGTTTTTATATTTTCATATTTTTTTAGTAGTTTACTGACAATGTACTGATCTTGATGACATTTTATTTATCATTTTTAGACATTTAATTATTTTTTTTACATTTTATTATTATTTTTTAGAGTTGTCATTTAGAGTTTCCATTTATTCAACATTTTCTATATATTTTTTAGTAGTTTCCTGATAATTTACTGGTCTTGATGACATTTTATTTGTAATTTTTGGAATATTATTATTATTGTTGTTGTTGTTATTAATAATAATCTTTTCATTTATTTAAATTTTATTTGATATTTTTAGAGTTGTGTCTACATTATATTAAACATTTTTCATGTTTTTTTAGTAGTTTACTGACAATTTACTGATCTTGATGACATTTTATTTGTAATTTTTGAAGATTTAATTATTTTATTTTTTAAATTTGCATTTTATTAATATTTTTAGAGTTGTGTTTACATTATATTAAACATTTTCTATACCTTTTTTTTAGCAATTTACTGAGAATTTACAGATCTTGATGACATTTTATTCGTAAGTTTTGGATGTTTAATTGCATTATTATTATTTATTTTTAAATATGTTTACATTTTATTAATATTTTTAGATTTGTTTTACGTTATATTATGCATTTTCTATATTTTATTAGTAGTTTACTGACAATTTATTGACTTTCTATGACTTTTTCTTTTTTTTCTTTTCTGACATTTTTTTTATTATAAATATTTCTATTCATTTTATAATTTTTATATTTTGGGGGGATAGTAATTTTTTATGGCTATTTCTGAATATTTTAGTAATAATTTGGAACATTTCCTTCATATCCTATCATCAGTGTATTGCTGGGGCATGACGAGGACGTTAAATTTAATCTGTTTAAAGTCTTTTCTGTGTGATTTCTGCGTATTTTCAGGCTTTTGGGTTTGAATTCGCTGCAGACAGACGTGTGATAAACGAGGTTATCGGACAGGAAGAGTTTCTGTTCGACTTCTTTGCTCCACTTTTCTTTAAGGCTAATGACTTTTCCTTTCTTTCCGTTTGTCCTCCTTTAATCCGGAGGAAGTATGTCACAATAATTTGTCCTGAAATGGGGAATGTTCCGGAGTTATTTTAGGGCTCGTTACGATCTCGTTATCTCTGTCTCAGCGGTGCGTCTGATTGGTAGATTTAGTTCCTGTTTCATCACACATCTGTCAGTAGAATTATTAGAATAAATAAGAAGCAGCTTCATCCCAGAATAAACAGAATCCAATCGGCCAGAAATATCTGGAATATTTCCACAACGTCTGAAGAGTTTCATGTGATTTTAGATTTAATAAAGTCCAGCAGGAAGAAGTTTCTGACCTCTCTAGATTTAATTATTTCACCGTTCAGTTAGTTTTACACACAAAATACTAATTCTGGATCCAAGAAATGATTAATTTGGTGTCAGATGATGTTCATAAAATCAGTATTTTAGCTGCATGACCTGAAATCTGAGTGAGTTTTAGTCCGTTTCAGAGAAATTATTATTATTACTGGTATTTTTACCTTTTAATCAGAATGTAATACAATATTTGATTTTTTTGACATTTCATTTTATTATTTTTCAGACATTTCGCTATTTTTTTCATTTATTTGTGTCAAAAGATATTTTATTATCATTTTTGACATTTAAAAAAATCATATTCAGACATTTTATTCTAGTTTTGGCATTTAAGACTTTTCATATTCTATTTTTTGTCATATCATTTGTATTATTATTATTTTTAAAGGTTTTGCTAATATTTTTAAAACGCTGCATTATTATTTTTGCATTTTTAAAATAATTTCTGAACTTTTGTTTTTTAAATTTTTTCCTATATTTTAACGTTTTATTAATATTTTAAAGACATTTTGTTCTAGTTTTGGCATTTAATGTTTTTAAATATTTTCATATACATATATTTAAAAATGCTTCTTTAATATTTTTATTTTGTCATTTAACATTTCAGACATTTTTTTTAATGTGCAAATATTTTACAACATTTTGCATTATTACATTTTATTAGAAATTTTCTGAAATGTGATTGTAATTTAATTATTTTTTAATTTTTTCCTTTTTTCTTACATTTTAATATTTTGCATTTAACACTTTTTATTTTATAGTTTGCTAATATTTTTAAACCATTCCATTATTATTTTCACATTTTAGGAATAATTTTTGCACATTTTATTATAATTTTGTCATCTTAATTTTTTCTTTATTCTTACATTTTATTAATATTTTAAAGATGCTTTATTATAGTTTTTGGTATTTAATATTTTTCTGTTTTTTGAAAATGGTTATCATATTTATTTTGTCTTTTCACTTTACAGCCCTTTTAAACAACATTTGCTAATATTTTAAAAACATTTCATTTTTTTTTTTTTACATTTTATTGATAATGTCAGGGAATGTGATTAGAAGTTTGTCATTTTCATTTTTTCCTGTATTCTTACACTTCATTAATATTTTAAGACATTTTATTATAATAATGACATTTAATATTTTTCATATTCAAAATTTTTGATTTTTAAAACATGGTTCTTTATTATTTTTTCATTTAGCTAATTTTTAACAAACATTTCATAATTATTTTGACATTTTATTCATAATGTCGGGAAATTTTACTAATTTTGTCATTTTATTTTTTCCTATATTCCTAGATTTTATTAATAATTTTAAAGATATTTTATTACAGTTTTGACATTAAACTTTTTCCGTTATTTTTGAAAAAAAAAATTTATTAGTTTTTATTTTGTTATTACACTTTTCAGACATTTTTTTCAAATTTGCATTTTTTTTTAATACTTCATTATTATTATTATACTTTTTTCAGACATTTTTCTGACTTTATAGAAAATCTAACAGATTTTTAAAATATATATGCATTGCAATATTTTCATCTGACAGCAGAAACCGCTTTAGTGGGAGTTTGGCTGTAGTAGAATGCAGTCTATCTGTTCTAAATGACTGATGTTTGTTTGTTGTCCAGGGAGGAGAATGAGAGCGTGCTGCAGCTGAAAGGTCTCACCCCGACTGGAACTCTTCCTCTGGGAGTTTTGTCTGGAGGCCGACAGACTCTTCAGAGCGGTGAGTTAATGGCTGACTAGTCTCTAACTAGTCTCTAACTAGTCTCTAACTAGTCACTAACTAACCTGCACTAACCAGTCAGGAGGAGGTTCACCACAGAGATGACCTGCTGCCCCAAAACATCTGCAGTCACTAAATTTAATCATTTATTAAACATCTGCAGCAACTTTTATCTGCAGGTTTCATTCTGAAGAACAAATTGCAGAAACACATTACTTTCAGAGAAAGATAAAAACATAAATAGAGGCTTTATCGATGAATTGCCACTTTATCGTGGTGGAGGGGTTTGAGTGTCCTGGTGATCCTGCTGTTGTCCGGGGCAACAGCCCTGGTTGGGTCTCCCAAGGCAAATTGGTCCTGCTGGAGGAACCAGACAAAGAGGGATTCAGAAAACTGACGACAGCAACGAGAAGGAAAGCTGCCACCTCGCCTGGATGAGGAACACCGGGTCCTCCTCCTGGAGCCAGGTCTGGGGGGGGGGGGGATGGCGGGGGGGGGGGGGGGGGGGGGGGGGGGGGGGGGGGGGG